>NW_026921184.1:0-17987 GCF_032062105.1 Saccostrea cuccullata
TTCAAGTTTATTGGGATGAAATATTATATTTATAGCTATTTAATAATATGTATCTTTCATAAATATAAATTTAATTATCTAGCTAAAAACCAAGACGAGTTCTTGTATAATCAAATATTAAGGATCTTACAATAAAGCTACAGTAATGTGAAAATCCTTAATAAACATTTAATTACCCAGCAATTCAAACCATGGTGTGAATGTTCCTGTAGCTCCTATCCAATGAAGATCACTCGGTTGACGCCCTATAGATTGTTTGGAGGCTGTAGGTTTAAGAATTGGAATGTCTGTGATTGATTGACCAAGAAAGAGGGGCCTATTGGACACGACCAGGTTACAACTCTCTGACGCCTGTGTCCAGTTATACAGGGTCTGCTCCAAATAATATCCTAATAATGACAAAATGTATCAAATTATACTCCAGATAAAAACATTCTGCTTTTATAATTTGTCAATTTGTATTTTGTTTGACTTTGTTTTGATATTAAGGCTTGTGATGACGAATTGATTTTGTTAAAGTACGATTTTCACAATTTTAACGACTTGTATAATTTTCATATGTTCTGGTCTTTTTGTTATCATTCAAAATTCTACCATAGGAAATAAAATTTCTAAAATAATCCTACCTTGTCTGTCAGTTTTAAGTAAAGAATCAGTCTTATGTAATAGAATCCAGACTAGGAAAAAGTCAAATCCTCGAGGAAAGTGGGGTTTCATTGCTGATCCTAAGGTCAGTTTTCCCAGATTATGTTAATTTTAAATTCTTCACTATAAAAAATAGTGTAATTGTTTAATCATACAACTTTTTGGGTCAATGACCTATTTTTTTTACGTACTTTTAATTAAATGAAATTTGAGGAAGCGCACCACAAGTGTACCAACATATAAACTGCAGACACATTGTCTCACTATACCAAATAAAGATAAACGTTAATGTCAAATAAGGAAGTTTTCTTTTTCAGTGGTGATTATTTCCGTTCGATAACTATGATCGGTGTGATAAAACAAGAAGACTCGGTTTATATCTATTTTGGAACAGTTAATGTCTTAAATTACGGAAGCCCATTTAGGACCTATAAAAATATTTTTGAAATTTGACATAACGAATTGTCGAATTTGTTATAACGAATTTAATTCATTATAACAATTTCTTTGAATTTGTTATAACGATTTTAATCTGTTAAAACAAATTAGTTGAATTCATTATGACGATTTTTTCAATTTGCTATAACGAATTAAATTCGTTAAAACGTATTCAAAAAATTGTTTTAACAAATTAAATTCGTCTAAACAAATTCTAAAGTTTGTAATAACAAATTAAATTCGTTGAAACAAATTCCAAAGTTTGTTATAACGAATTAAATTCGTTTAATCAAATTCAATAATCGGAGTCTATAGAAAATTATATATGAATTCGATATAACGATTTGCCTAAATCGTGTTAACAAAATTAATTCGTTATAACAAATAATTGAATTCGTTTAAACGCATTCAATTCGTTATAACAAGTTTTAGAATCTGTTATAACGAGTTTAATTCGTATTAACAAATTTTTGAATTCCTTATAACAAAATCAACAAATTTGTTATAACAGATTAAATTCATTATAACGAATTCAAAGAAATTGTTATAGCGAATTAAATTCGTTGAAACAAATTCGACAATTCGTTATATCGGATTCAAAAATATTTTTCGATAGGTCCTAATTGGGCTTCCGTATTAAATTGAATTGTGGAAGGAAATGTTAAAATAAGTTGCTTCTGTTTTGCAAAAGAAATTATTCAATATTTAGTACTTACATCCTGAAAGTTTAATTCTTTTATCCCTTCAAGATTCTTTTTTTAAAAACAGAGGAAAGATGGTGTGCACTTGCCTTTATTAAACTGTCTGATATGATTATTTATACATTCTAAAACTCTGTATCCATTCTGAGTGAAGGTGTCGATGTTTCCCCTTCATATCTTCTCCTCGACGAATAATGTTCTATCAACATTAAAAATTGATTATTTGGGATTCGGGAGTTTATAGTTTTGTCATGTCAGTCCGTCTGTCTGTCTATTTTCTGCAATTACTTTAACCTTGCCCATTATTTTTGAGTGTGTGGATCGAGCTCTATCTTTCATGTCACGTGTATGTTCTATAGGTACATGTATGTTCTATAGGTGTATTTCTTGTGACTTTCTTTTGGGCGGTATTTAATTTGACCTCTTGACCTTGGAGCTCGACCGACTTTAACAAAAAAAACTACTTAACTTTAACCTTGACCATGCCCTTTGAATAGATTTGTTTTTATTGCGACAACACATTTCAAAGGGTACACATTTTCTTCTTACTTTGACCTTAAGGATTGACATAATATGAACAAAAAAAATTAACCTTGGCCATAACTTTTGAATTGTTTGTATTAAGGCTTTCATATCACAAAGGTTTATTACTCTTGACAAGATCTTCCTTTGGATACCAACAATTTTGACTGGCTGGCCTTGATTTGGATTTTGACTTGCATTTGATAAATTTCTATCCTCACAATAATCTGCCACAGGGGGACATTGTGTTTCACAAACACATCTTGTTTATCAAGTTTTTTTAACAATTGCAAACAATTAATCTCATTTTCTGATACTTAAAGACTTAGAAACATAAGAAAACACCAGTTTTAGAACAACAAGTACATTTTTTATACAAAACTTTTAAATTAAGATATCAATATTAATAATGATACATATTCATAACATAAAAATATCATTTTTTTAATTAACCACAAGGGATAAATTGTAACTCATTTTAAACAAGTAAAACAGTAATCATTCAAATCAGAAGTCCAAACTTTTGGACTGCTAATAAACATCAAATTTTCAGATATGATCGGTATTGAAAGAGCAAGAGCCACTTTGGGCCTTCTTTGGCCCTGAGAATTTCTGAAAAATCAAAACCGCTCTGTTTAGGTTGCAAATACAGTATTTATTACTGGGAATGTTGGTGACCACGTATCTATTAATCATGATGTAATTTTCCCTCTAGTCAATGCATTATGACGTCATAATATGCGCCATTTTCCTAATATCCTATAAATTCCTTTGAAAATTACCTATAATTGAAGTGTTCTTTTTCAATATTTCATATAGAGCACACCCTCTGCTCCAAAATATGCAAATACATATTAAAAGGTCTGTTTCTTAAGATAAAAAAACATGCTTTTTTTTGGATCGTGGGCTGTGCTTATATTTTAATTCTTTGCTGAAGGTAGTCAAATACACATGTTTTCTGCAAATTTCAAGAACATTGCAATTTCTCAAAGCCTGTTTTCCAATATCTTGATTCTCAAAAAGAAATGTTATTATAGGAAATGAAAGCACCAAGTGTATACTTTATTTTGATATATGAAATGGGAAAGAGGGTGATTAGTTAATTAATTGATATTTTATGTATAAAGCGAACCCCGCTTTTTTTCACATAAATAATAAAAGTATATCCCTGAAATCTTTAACATTCAAAATTGAAAAGATATTAATGCAAAACAAAACCTGACGTAATTAAACTTCCCAAAAGTGAGTGATAATTAATAATTTCTAAAATAAATGGTTTGTCTAATATTTTTTTATTAAAGGTTTATAGACATTGTTTTGTATGCAATTAGGCCAAAATTCTTAGTTGAGAACTTCAGTAAGTTAGCATATTCCATATGGTGGTCAAATATGAAGAAACTACCGGTGTTACTAGCATTTAATATCGGTTAGCCATACTTTCCACCATTCGATTTTGTCAAATATTTAGCTTATGTTAAGATACAATGAATCATTTCCAGTTGACAGTGTTCTATTCTCATCACTGACTTCAGTTAACTCTGTATTATTAGTATCTGTGTGATCATACAAATTGTCATCATTTCTGTTTAATATTTTCTTTTCTCTTCAGTATCTTTAGTTATAACTGTATTACAAGTAACAGTGTGATCATACACGTTTACGTCATTTCCGGATATTGTCGAGCTATACACGTGATCTGTAAACTGTTCTGTGATTGGTTTATCCCAGGTGTGATTATACACGTCTGTCTCACCATTAGGCAGTAACTTCCCATACTCCTCAGAGTCATCAGTTATCTTCTTTTTTTTGACGGACATCATAGTATCGTAGTCTGTTGTGATTACATTCGGTGATGGTTCTTCTTTCTCCATTGATAAATGTGGTTTCCTGTCTTCTTTCATTTCACTGAAATGAACTTTCTCTGTAGGAGCAGGGTGATATTTCTCTTTTCTATTTGGACGCCTGGCAAAATAAATAATATAAGATAAGCAAAATTATTTCAAAAATAATATTTTTAAAGGGAAAATTTATATAGAATAGGAATTTGCCATTTAAAAAAAACGAAAAGCACAAAATAAAGGGCAAATTATCCCGAAAGAACTCATAGACAATTAATCTAAATTATATATGTAAGAACTGAGGTTTTGTTTGTAATTATTTTTCACGTTCCTTGTGACACGATAGCGGTGTTTTTCTTTGAAGTTTACTGTTCTGTATTAGCAATACAGAACGGGACAGTGGTGCGCAGAGCTACTTTCCGTTCTGTATTAGCCCTGTATACAGTATTGTATTTGCCAACTATTCTGTATCTCAAATACAGTACGGTCTAAAAATAAATCTGATTCAATTTAGCAAAAGCACGTACAAAAAGTAAATGCTGATGTTTTCCTATTATAATTTTGGAGAAATACCCAGTATTTTCCTGAGAATATAAAATTGCAAAATTTCTCAATCACTTTTTAAGAACTTATTTCACACAGAATCTACACGTTATTTCGATCCAAAGGAAAATGAAAAATCACAATAACAGAAAACATCCTCTGTACGTAATTTCGATCCAAACGAAACGGAAAATTCGCAATAACGGAAAACTTCCACTCTCCTTGTGCAAAATCATTCAAGTCGTTTTTCAAAACGTTTTTATTGTCTAAAATCCTTCTCGCTGACGACAGCCACACATCTCTTTAATTTCGTTTTCAATGTCGCAATTCAATTTGAAAATTAAATCCGTGACATCAAAGTCCATCGAAGAATTTTCTGTACGTCCTGTTTTTGTTAATCTAATTAAACCGGGATTTTAAGACCCCTGAAATAAATTATGATAAAACTCCATGTACAATAGATCACAACAATGACGGTTAAATCCTCCAATTTATCCATTAAGACTGACTATCACTTGATTACGTCTACCCCGTTAAATTGTCATAACTAATCTGACCGAATTTTACGTTTTCCCTGGAAATATATATACTGGGGATGCGAACTCCCCGTCGGGGCCTCATCTACAAAACTCTGGCAGAAGTTTGGATGCTGCAAAGTTATAAAGTGGGCGAGCTTTTTTTATTGATCGTGTCACAAATCATTAAGAGAACTCGACAGGTTCTGTATTGTAAATACAAATTTGGAGGTGGAGACTCGTGTTGCACACTCGTATCCACCTCCAAATTTGTATCTACGATACAGAACCCGTCTCATAAAACTCCATGTACAATACATCACAACAATGACGGTTAAATCCTCCAATTTATCCATTAAGACTGACTATCACTTGATTACGTCTACCCCGTTAAATTGTCATAACTAATCTGACCGAATTTTACGTTTTCCCTGGAAATATATATACTGGGGATGCGAACTCCCCGTCGGGGCCTCATCTACAAAACTCTGGCAGAAGTTTGGATGCTGCAAAATTATAAAGTGGGCGGAGCTTTTTTTATTGATCGTGTCACAAATCATTAAGAGAACTCGACAGGTTCTGTATTGTAAATACAAATTTGGAGGTGGAGACTCGTGTTGCACACTCGTATCCACCTCCAAATTTGTATCTACGATACAGAACCCGTCTCATAAAACTCCATGTACAATACATCACAACAATGACGGTTAAATCCTCCAATTTATCCATTAAGACTGACTATCACTTGATTACGTCTACCCCGTTAAATTGTCATAACTAATCTGACCGAATTTTACGTTTTCCCTGGAAATATATATACTGGGGATGCGAACTCCCCGTCGGGGCCTCATCTACAAAACTCTGGCAGAAGTTTGGATGCTGCAAAATTATAAAGTGGGCGGAGCTTTTTTTATTGATCGTGTCACAAATCATTAAGAGAACTCGACAGGTTCTGTATTGTAAATACAAATTTGGAGGTGGAGACTCGTGTTGCACACTCGTATCCACCTCCAAATTTGTATCTACGATACAGAACCCGTCTCATAAAACTCCATGAACAATACATCACAACAATGACGGTTAAATCCTCCAATTTATCCATTAAGACTGACTATCACTTGATTACGTCTACCCCGTTAAATTGTCATAACTAATCTGACCGAATTTTACGTTTTCCCTGGAAATATATATACTGGGGATGCGAACTCCCCGTCGGGGCCTCATCTACAAAACTCTGGCAGAAGTTTGGATGCTGCAAAATTATAAAGTGGGCGGAGCTTTTTTTATTGATCGTGTCACAAATCATTAAGAGAACTCGACAGGTTCTGTATTGTAAATACAAATTTGGAGGTGGAGACTCGTGTTGCACACTCGTATCCACCTCCAAATTTGTATCTACGATACAGAACCCGTCTCATTCTCTAAATAATACTTGTTGCTGTTTCACTCGTTTCTAATACTTGTACAACAAAATTTGCATGAGAATTTTAAGAGTTGTAAGGAAATCAACTATACCACTAATTAAAAATAAATTCGTGTATACCTTCTCTTGATGAAAATGACGGTGATAATTACGACAATAAAGATACAAAGGAGGCCTCCTAGGACACTTCCAATGATCAGAGGCAGTTTGGAATCCGGTGACACTGCAAAGTTAATAGAAATATTTTTATTAAGTATAAAAGTTTTACAGATAAACCAAATTTTAAAAACGTACTAGGAACCGATGGTTTTATACTTTCCGAATTGCTTTCGGAAAAAATCAAATATTTTGCGCACAATATAGCTGTAAGAGAAGATATCAATGAGGTAAAGTCAAAATAAATTTATCTTACTTGTATTTTATGACTTGCATGTCAAAATAATTCGAGTTATAACAAAATCCATATACACGTGAGAAAAAATAGCATTTCTATTTCTACCCAAAAGCTGCTTTAAAAAACAAATATTTCTTGATTGAACTTAACATTAAGCCAGTGGGTAGAGATATCTTTCTATATGGAAACAGTCAAAAAGTATAGAAAGTATGAAATTAGTTGGCATAGTAACCTTTGTTGTCATTCTGAAGATCATCAGGAGATGAGTCCGTTATTCGGTGCCAAAAGGTCGTTTGTCTCCTCGATGTACCGTAACTAGATCTTGTAGTACGTGATGTAGTTGTTCCTGCATTAAAAATATAACAATTATTCAAAATTATAAATACACCAGTTTTTATGCAGAGACGGAGGTATTTAATCATGCAGCAGGGAATGCTCACTCCTCGATGACACCTGGTCCCAGCTTTGATGTTTCAGAGGTCTGTGTTTGCTCTGCTCCTATTTTGTATTGTTTCATGGGCTTTGATATTGAATACTGTACGTTATCTCCATATCCTTCATGCAATAGAATATACATTGTATTGAAAGAACGAGAAATAAATGGTTTGATTGAATTTTTATTTTTATTTTTAAAATATTAAGTCAAAATCATGTGTTTCTTATAAGATATCTGTAGCATACAGAGAAAGACTTATGAAAATTATGAATATATAGCGAAGATATGAAAATTAAATTGCACTGTAAAGCAAGAAAAGACTGCATAGTATAAGTGCCGGGAAAAGAACGCTTGTTTCTACCGTTTCGTTGTATTTGTGTATGTCAAGGTCACACCACTGTTATTTTTATCTCAAACTTGTAAACAACATTCAACTGGAGCATGGAAAGATTAGAAATATGTTCTTGTAACTTTTTGAAAAGAGAGCATCAAAATTGTCGGTCTACTTACATTCATTCCTGTGTACTTGAGACCATGGTAACTATGGTTACTTATTCAACTTTTCAGCGCAAGCGTACAATAGGGAGGAAAAAGTTATATGCAATTTTTTTTCATTTTCATTTTATTTATATTATGGGGCATACTGAAATTTTTTTAACTTTTAATTTTCTCAATAAAAATAGATTTTTATGTTCTAAAACCTGTGATTTTCTGAAACCTAATACTTTTAGGAATTGAACAAAATTTACTCAAGTCATGCAAAAATTCTACGTTTGTCAATTTACCCCAGTGTGAGTCACAGTGTCTCTTTAAGTTAACTAAATTTTTTCTAGATTTTTATTTATTTTAATTTTATTAAATTTATTCATCTTGCTTCATTTTCTCTTTTTTGTTTGATTGCTTGTACTACACAATAATTGTAAACACTTTCTTTTACACAAAACTCTATTGTTGTTACATGCTTTTGCCCTTTTTCGCATTAAATGGAAAATTACGAAGATGATTATGGTTTAAATGATAAAATGATCATTCCCAAACCAAGTATTTTAAAATTGTAAATCAATATTACATACATGCTTGAATGGTGCATTGGTTAGAATGTTTTACTATAGACTCTCAAAGTAAGTAGCTGACCCTTACGTCACGGAATCGAATCCTACAATGCAGCGAAGAGACCAATCATCGGATAAAACCATGTTAGTCGAGGTTCCATAACACAGAACGTGACAGCACGAACGACTTTTCACTGCTTAACGGAGTTGTACGAAAAATTAGACAATTTCATTTACCAGAAGACTGCCAGCTTGATTTGTTCGTTAAAGTTGTCGCACCAGATATGATACGGGATTTTTAAAACACCAATATAATTTAATTTTTGAAATAATTATTTTTAATTTGGAAAATAGTATTGCTTGTATATTTTTCTCTGAATATGCATCTCAATATTGTTTAACTATGATAAGGAGCAATGGTTTATAGCGAAAAGGGTCGCTTCAATTTGTATATTACAGTAATATAAGATTGATAGCCCATTGGACAAAATTACAAGTAAGCTCTGGAAATAAGATTCTTTATGTTAATTATAAGCATTCATTTGGAGAATTTTATTCAGGGAGTCATAAGAACCGTTGGATTTTATGCATTAAGAATATACTTGATACATTGTACTTGTGTCTTCTCAAATGTATGACATGATATAAAATGGCTAAAAGCTAGATTTGAACGTCATAAAGATCAGTACATACAGAAATGGCAAAACTTCGTCTAAAGGTCATATGTAAAGCATCTTCTAAACAGGACTTGAAAAATATGTAGATTTTCTACCGAAAAAAATCGAAAAATGTTTTTTTTTCTAATAACCGGGTAAGCAAATCATCGTTTCCCAGTTGAGTCGGAGATGGTTTGAAATCCCCCCCCCCCCAAAATGAAAGACTTCGAAAGTTGTGTTATAATTGACAAGCAGCAGATGAGTATTACTATATTTTACCATATTTTTTTTCAGAATGCAAAAAATGCATATACCTAATTAATACTGTGACATATATCTTTTTTTTTTTTTTTTTTTTTTTTTATACAAATTCTCAGATTTATTGTCAACTGCTGACACCAAGGTATTAATTAAACTATGCAGCTACATAAATAGAGTATATGAACAAGTCTACCCTACATAATAATTTTTGTTGCTAACTTTATAATTTGGATGTATTTTTGCCATTTCACGTAGATCGTATACTGCTATGTATAAATTGAACATAGAACATCATTTACCATTAATTGGAATGAATATATTAATTTAACTTGAACTTGAATACAGCTGTCCACTGGTAATTAATTGCGTATGATTTAAAAATTCGAAAAGGGAAGTTAACAAACGAAAAAAAAATTCCATAAAAACCAATCTAAATATTTATCAAATTGCAATTCATAAATTCTGCTTTGTTTGATATCCGTTTGTTTAAGTTCCAGGTTAAAAAATCTTCATAATTTTTTTTTTCATTTGCAATATCGAACTGTAATTTGGCCTTTTCATTCTTATTATAGGATTTAACATATATTTTCAGTTAAATAAATAACATTCTACAATAGCTTTAACAGATTTCGCAGTTTTGTATAATCTGAACTGTATTATTATAATGTAATATCCGATAAAATGCGATGCATGAAGTCTTTGGAGCATGCAATGTTAACTTAAAAGCAGAGCATGCTGTTTCTTATGGTTACATTATTAATCGATGAAATGTAACATGTAGATAACGAACAGTATTCAAGATCAAAAGTCTATAAAACAATACAAAATAGGAGCAGAGCAAACACAGACCTCCAAAATATCAGAAATGGGATCAGGTGCAATGGAGGAGTAAGCATCTCCTGCCGACAGGTCACAACCGCCGTGCTCTCCTTGTCATTATCAAGAAATAACGAAAAAATCCGTGTTTTATCAACTTGTTTGTCAATAATTTACCTCGTTTTAGAAATTGTTCATAGGTAGAGCATGTTCTTGCATATCGAATCAACTGAGATTTTAAAAGAATATTGTGAAAACATTAGTTAGGAAATAATTTGACCGTCCTGGTCCTTGTGGTGATTAAAGGGAGTGGTAGATGCTATGTTGTGCACAAATGTCGTGTGCCTCATAGATGAACTGAGATCAGAGCTTGTGGTATGCTATGTAGTTCTATCTGTTTTAAAATAAAATCAATCATTAGGTTTAGAAATGGTTAATATTTATTATTAAAAGATATATAATGCATAAGATATACATTCGGTAAAATAGAAATTGAAAGAAAATTAAACTGTTAAAATAAATTAAGAGGAATGCATTTCATTTCAAGTTCGAATCTGGATTTCAAGATTTTTTTCATAAATCACAAAGATAATATTTCTATTTCTCTACATCCCAAATAAACTCGAGAAGGAACACCTTTCTATCATTGATCGGGTCCACAACTTCTTATCAAAACAATTATATGTTATATTAATTTTCAGATGTACAATGCTGAACCTTCTATCTGATGAACATCCGTTGTTTGTCCTCTCTCTGTTTCAAAGTTAGAATTTGACGTCCTCGGTGTATTTGTTCCTAAATTTAAAATATATAAACTATTTACAATTTTAAAGAAAGATTAAATAAATATAATGTGGTTATTGTATCTGTACCGTACCTATATTAGATATAAAATATATCACTCAATAACGTGCACACCAAAAACTATCAAGTATTATTATGTTTTTTGGTGCACTTTTTTTGATTTTGGGAGAGTTTTATCTCTTTCTGCTCTTTTTTGTTTGTTTTTTTTTCTTTTCATTTTCTTTTGTTCATTTCTAACTTTATTCTTATTGATCTTTTATTGGGCTCTAAACATATATAAAACGTAAGAGATATTATACAGTAACCTGTCGTTGAGTCAGCATTCTTGCATATGGAGGTATGAGTTTCGTCACAGCGTCGAGGTAACGGTTCATAAGATCCATTCTGGTCACGGACCGCGATACATACTGAAGTATTCTGTACAGCACTGCTATCTGGTAGAAATATGTAAAATACGAAAAATGATAGTGTTATAATGAATTGGAAAAACGATTTTAAAATTAGAAGCTAAAAAAAACAACGAATCAAAAAGAGAACATGGGCCTTGGAAACACCAGAGGGGATCAGATTTGATAAATAATCCTCGAACAATTAATTTAATCTTACATTACTAGTATATATGTGTTGTTAAAGGGGTAAAAGCCAGGACTACATGTAAAAATACATGAAATCCTTAAGATAGGGACACACAAATTGGAGAATGGGAAAAAATTCCAAGACATTCCTTAATAGAGGATATAATGCTATATCTTTAATTGATGGTGATGTGTTGCAATCTACTTCATATGGCATAAAAATACACATTCCAAAAAGTCCGACATTTAATGGAATTGTTCACATAAAAGATTTCAAGACAGTAGTGTGTTCTTACCTTTCGTCCAGCTGATAATTAATCGTCGGACATAAGGGGTCCATCTTGAAAGACCGTTATTTTTTATCTCATTTCGATATCTTTGAATCCATGTACGTTGTGTAATATCTAACAATAAAATTGTAACGATGAACAAATTAGATACAATGATTTAGTCAAGTAGTTATATCTACACTAGTTCTACAAACCTGCTGAATCACAAGGATACGTCTTATATCCTTCATTTGTCTCCAGCAGACACTCGTCTAATGTGTCATCTGTAAAGAGAAATATTCATCTATGAACATTATATATATATATATATATATATATATATATATATATATATATATATATATATATATATATATATATATATATATATATATATATATATATATATATATGCACATTTTGAGCTAAAGAATGTGATTAAGATATTTTGCTACATAAAGAAAAAAGTTATAGAATGAAATAGTGAAAGTAACAGTTTTTTATTCTTTTATGATAACAAATTAAAGGATTTTTATTTTGAATTACTACAAATTCTTTCTTGAGTAACAACTTTACCTATTTTTGTAGTTAGTCTAACTTTCCTGTATGAGGCAAATACATAATTTCCCCTTCCCACTCTCTGATCGGTACCAGTTCCGATTAAGTCGTTCTTGAAGTTTTTTGAATTGTTTTGATCACAGGTTAACTTTTTAATGACAACCGTATTATTATAACCTGCGCAAAAGCAATGAGTTTCCTACAATGAATTGCTAATTATTAAAACCATGCTTCTTTAACGATGTCAAAATTAACCTAAGCTGTTTAAACTCGTGTACCATATCGTTGTACAATTTTGCCTTAAAATAAACAAACTTTAATATCTTTCTTTTGAAACGTCTCAATATCGATGAAATTGAAAACTAAGTATTCCAATTACAGTAATCATTTTTTACATATGATATCTTAAGCTGTCAACTATTATTTGGCAAAGAAAAATGTCATAACTTTTAAATTTAGAATTTGATTATTTTTCTATATCTTTATATGGAACTCTTCTTCTAAAGGTGATCAAAATAGTCTGAAAATGGCCACGATCACCCAGCCCCTTTTAGTAGATAAAACTCAATAAAATATCCTTTCATGAATTAAGGCGTAGACTAAACAATAACAAAAATAAGACACGACAACTACTTACGTTTATTCCGATTTCTTTGTAGTTGTTCCTCCAGTTTTCACATATTAGATGACATTGAGCCACAGGACCAAGTTTTGAACGGGGCATCCATTGTTTAGTGAATGAGAACTTAAAATACAGGTTGCATCCTGAAGAAATAGACAAATTACTTTAAATGACGTAAAGGTAGAGTTTTTTTTTCGGGACCCTGAAAACAACAAATTATACGTATGACCAAATTTCTGCAATATTTTATCTGCTTCATTTTATCAAAAAAGTTTTGTTTTTATTCCCGAGGAGAGGAGTATTCTCTTTTACTTTTTTTCCCTTTCTTTTTAATTGTTTGTTTCCTTTTTCATAACCTACCCTGAGTGCAAATGAATTAAATAATCACAAATCTATAATAAACATCAAACCACCTGCGAATTCAAACCATGCTGTGAATGTTCCTGTTGCCCCTATCCAATGAACATCCTCAGACAAAGAAGATCTGTGCTTGAGAACAGGGATATCTGTAATGGGAACACCGACAGGGAGAGCTGTGTTGGATACCAATAAGTTACAGCTTTGTGAGGCTTTACTCCAGGTCTTCTTTGTCTCTTCAAGGCACGGATCTATTGAGATATATCCACAACGTTTTATCTAATAACAATATTCATTTTCATCCTTTAGTTGATTTGAAATTAATGTAACTGTCATGAGTTCTTTTTAGATTTTGCAGGGTTGAGAAGAAAAACAATATCAATCAGAAATAACAAATAAGTTTATTAACATAAATAAAAAAAAAATTAGATACAATAAACCTCACTCACTCTCACATACCAGCTCACACACCGGAAATGAAATAGATATGAACTGTTAACTCAGCTTAAACAACTTCTGATACTTTACATAAGCTATAATAAAGTTGAATATTACATGCTATAATGCTGAGTCAATAATTATCAGATTTTAAATCAAAAAGGTAAAATTCACCAACTTAATTCAGTCTTTTCAATTAATACTTCGAAAAAGCTCAATTAACTACAAATAAAAATAATATCTTTTCAAATGTAAAAGTGTTCTGTTATTCACTACTGAAAGTTACTCAAAGTTCTGGTTCACAAATCAGGTCAGAGACACGTGTCCTAGAAAATGCCCCACGGCGCTCTCGCCATACAAGTAACGTCAACGTCACACCAAGTTCCGTGGTCCACAAAATAGAAGTTCCTAACTCGCAAAGCCCTGGGTCTTAGCCTCCCGCTCCAGTTATCCTACCACGCCCTTATCAGTGTCGACGTTGGATATGACGCACGTGGCCCTCCATACCAAACTCGTCAACAAGCTTCACACCTCGTCAACCGACCCTCAGTACGCCCATAGATCAATAATTCGTCTCCAAACCCCTTACGCACTGAAAGTAATTTATATTTACAAAAACCTAACCTAAAATACAACTGAAACCGGAAATTTATAACAGCAAACAAACTATATACATTACTCGAACACTCTTACCGGCTAGAACTGCACAAACACGCTGCAATAATCCTCCTGACAAGTTATATGGCTACCCCTTAAATATTCGGTGCTATATCTCACTGAAAATATTCGCTACTTGTATAATCATGCCGGGGAAACTGCAAACGTGGCACACCTCCGCCTGGTCAAACTACCGGACACCAGACTAGCTCTCACCAAACTAACCAAACCGGTCCCTTTATATACCAGTGACTAAACTGCTCAAAGACCCCCCTCGGTACTGGGCCTCTGCTCTAGAAGAGTTTGATTTAACACAAGTAATTCAAAAACCAACTAGAATTACAAATACATCAGGTACACTCATTGACCATGTTTACACTAATTTACCTGAAAACATGTGTGAAATTCAAGTGCCCCCCATTGCTTTGTCAGACCACTACCCAGTGTGTTTCACAAGAAAAACAAATAAATCCTTACATAAAGGAAAGCACACTGAGATAACATACAGATGCTTTAAAAACTTCAATGAACAAAATTTCTTGAATGATTTATATAGTGCTAATTTTACAACACTGGAAAGCATATGTGACCCAAATGAAATTTTGAGAAAATTTTATGTCCTATTTAACAAAGTATTGGACAAACATGCAAAGGTTAAAACTAAGCGAGTAAAAAACGATAATCGCCCTAAATGGTTAACACCAGAAATCACTAAGGCGCAACATATGCGTGACAGTTTCCATCAAAATGGTGACCTTGAAAACTTCCGAATCTGGAGAAACAAGGTCACGGCTCTTATAGACACTGCAAAGATCAATTATTATAGGTCAACTATCGAGCAAAGTAAAAATCCACAACAAATGTGGAACACACTGAATAAACTAGCATCGAAATCACATAATTTTGTACCGATGACTATTTCTGACAATAATAACATCACTGAGGACACTCAAGAAATTGTTGAAATTTTTAACAATCATTTCACGGGTATATCGGAAAAACTTATCTCGAATATTGCTCGAAAAGATTTTGACTACGAGAAATTAATGCAATTTACAAATACCAAGCTTGAATGTGGTAATAAATTTAGCATTCCCCTTATACATGAAAATGAAGTGTTAACTCTATTAAACAAACTTGATGTAAATAAATCGGCTGGTATCGATACCATAGGTCCACGTCTACTGAAACATGCTGCACCAGCCATATACAAATCTATCACTCATTTAATCAATGTCAGTATTTCTACAGGAATATTTCCAAATGAACTAAAATTTGCAAAGGTAACACCAATATACAAGAAAGGAGATAGACTTGATCCTGGTAATTATAGGCCAATATCCATCCTCCCCACTTTGTCGAAACTAATTGAAAAACATGTTGCTAATCATATCCGTAAATTCTTATCAGATTTCGATCTACTTTGCAAATCACAATCAGGTTTCAGAGAATCTCACTCATGCCAAACTGCTCTTACTAAACTAATTGATGAATGGCTACAAGCAATGGATACTGGCGAACTTGTCGGCGTAACCTTTCTTGATTTCAGCAAGGCTTTTGATCTTGTGAATCATAATATTTTGATCAAAAAACTACGTTGCTACAATTTTGACCCCAAAGCAGTACAATGGTTTGAATCATATTTAAACCGTAGATTTCAGAGTGTTCAACTTGGAAATATTAAATCTGAAAAACAGTTAGTCACAGCGGGAGTGCCACAGGGATCAATTTTAGGTCCACTTCTTTTCTTATTTTACATCAATGATATCCCATTATTCATAGAGAAATCAAACATAGACTTATTTGCAGATGACGCTACTCTTCACTTTTCTGACAGCAATGTTTCTTCCATTCAAAACATGTTATCTTCGGACATAAGTAATATTGAAACATGGTGTTCTCAGAATCAGATGATTTTGAACACTAGTAAAACAAAATGCATGTTGATAGGCACACATCAGAGACGATCAAAACAGACAAACCAAAATCTAATATTAGAAATTTCAGATCATTTTCTTGAGAATGTCACACATGAAAAATTACTTGGAATTCATATTGATAATTCACTTAACTTTAATACACATATCGATGCTGTTTGTAAATCTGTATCTGGAAAGATATCTGTATTACGAAGAATTAAGAAATATCTTCCATTAAACACAAGAAAGTTATTCTATAATGCTTATATAATGCCATCAATTGAATACTGTTTAACAATTTGGGGAAATGCATCAGCCTCTAGCCTCGAGAGGATTCACAAATTACAAAAACGGGCAGCTCGCTGTATCTTAGATGCTGCCTATGACACGCCATCAAAACCCTTATTTGAAAAACTTGATTGGCTATCAGTACACGAGCAATTGACTCTAAATAAGTTAGTATTAGTATATAAAACGCTTTACGGTGCAAGTCCATATTACCTGTCTGAAATGTTCAATTACCAATCAACCAATTCTTACCATCTAAGATCTGAATCTAATTTTGACTTGTGTGTTCCAAAGCACAAAACCAAATTATTTCAAAATTCTTTTCAATATTCGGGTGCAGTATTGTGGAACAATTTACCTATAAATATAAGAATGTCTCCATCACTTCAAAATTTTAAAATCAAGTCAAGAAAATTTATAATAGACCAACGTTCAACTTAAATTATTATATAATTGTATATCTGTGGACTGTATTATTGAAATAATTAATGCATGTATTATTATTGTATGTTGTGTAATATATAACATTGTTGAATGTACTATTTATCATTGTGTATTATATATGTATTTTTATAGAGGGCCTCAAGGAAGAATAGTGCTCGCACTAATTGAGTCACCCTCTTTAAATAAAGTATTATTATTATTATTATTATTATTATTAAACAGTCTCAAAAGTATGAAACCCCGTTAGAACAAAATTTAAATTCTAGTAATATATACAGAAAACAAAACAACTTCTTCACATACGCCCCCATTTATTTGCCAATATTAACAATATTGCAAATAAATCTAAATCAAATTGACCCATCAACTAACAAGCCCTTGACAGAAAGTCGGCCAATTTGTTGTCTTTCCCCGGAATATGCCTCACTGTATACTTGAACTCTTGTAAAACCAGGCTCCAACGAAGAAGTCTAGGATTTTGGGACTTCATCGTCTTAAGCCACTGCAACGCTCTGTGATACGATTCTATGATGAAATGCTTACTATACAAGTAGTTTCGCAGACGCTGCACCGCCCATACAATCGCATAGCATTCTTTTTCCACAACGGCGAAATGCTGTTCCCTGGGAAGTAGTTTTTTACTGAGGTAAACGATTGGTTGATACTCTGTATCCTTCTCCTGCAATAAGACCGCCCCCAGTCCTCTGACGCTTGCGTCAGTTTGTACAACAAACACCAATGTGAAGTCTGGATTCCAGAGTACAGGTGCACTTACCAGATTCTTCTTGAGCTGCCGAAATGCTTTATCATGTTCCT
>NW_026921185.1:0-18343 GCF_032062105.1 Saccostrea cuccullata
TCAGTAAAGCAACATGAAGATTTGTATGTGTTAAAATTTGATCAGAATATCAAGAATAGTGATGCAGCTGAATCGCTTGTTTGAAAAATATAGGTCAGATCCAGCATCCGAAGCAAGTCTGGTAGTGTCCATCCCTAGATGCATCATCCATGCAAGTTTGGTTCAGGTAGGGCTTATAGATACTTGGAAATGAAAATATAGGTCAGATTCAGCATCCGAAGCAAGTTTGGTGGTGTCCATCCCTAGCAGCATCATCCATGCAAGTTTGGTTCAGGTAGGACTTATAGTTACTTGGGAATAAAAATATAGGTCAAATCCAGCATCCGAAGCAAGTCTGGTAGTGTCCATCCCTAGATGCATCATCCACGCAAGTTTTGTTTCAGGTAGGACTTATAGTTACTTGGAAATGAAAATATATATGACCGATCCAGCATCCGAAGCAAGTCCGGTAGTGTCCATCCCTAGATGTATCATTCATGCAAGTTTGGTTCAGGTAGGGCTTATAGTTACTTGGGAATGAAAATATAGGTCAGATTCAGCATCCGAAGCAAGTCTGGTAATGTCCATTCCTAGATGCATCATCTACATAAGTTTGGTTCAGGTAGGGCTTATAGTTACTTGGGAATGAAAATATAGGTCAGATCCAGCATCTGAAGCAAGTCTGGTAGTGTCCATCCCTAGATGCATCATTCATGCAAGTTTGGTTCAGGTAGGGCTTATAGTTACTTGGGAATAAAATATAGGTCAGATCCAGCATCTGAAGCAAGTCTGGTAGTGTCCATACATAGATGCATCATACATGCAAGTTTTGTTCAAGTAGGGATTATAGTTACTTGGGAATGAAAATATAGGTCAGATTCAGCATCTGAAGCAAGTTTGGTGGTGTCCATCACTAGTTGCATCATCCATGCAAGTTTGGTTCAGGTAGGACTTATAGTTACTTGGGAATAAAAATATAGGTCACATCCAGCATCCAAAGCAAGTCTGGTAGTGTCCATCCCTAGATGCATCATCTACATAAGTTTGGTTCAGGTAGGGCTTATAGTTACTGAGAAATAAAAATATAGGTCAGATCCAGCATCCGAAGCAAGTCTGGTAGTGTCCATCCCTAGATGCATCATCCATGCAAGTTTGGTCCACGTAGGGCTTATAGTTCCTTAGGATTGGACCTGCTCTAAAAATCTTCAAGCCAAACATTAATCAACCTAATTAATGTATTTCTTATTTAATTAAGATACTATGATATCTTAAGATACTAAGATATTGGCCGCCATAATTATCCAAAGTAATAAAAGGTGAATATTGTGCAGAAAAAAATATTCCAGATAGACATACAGAATCGATTGATCAGATTTATAATGCCTTATAAATAATTTCAGAAAGTATATATGAAAAATATACATTAAAATTTTTGGAGAATATTTTATTTCAAATATGAAAAAAAGAAACAAGATGTGTTTGTGAAACACTATGCGCCCGGCGTCAACAAAGTCTTAATAAGCTATTTTTTGTATATAGGTCACAGTCAAGGTCACAAGATCATTGACCTTGGTGTTGTTTGTGAGAACTTAATTAGTGGGGTATGCATACTTAATATGAAGTCTTTATCTCCTATGGTTCAAAAGTTGTGTCAAAAAGTGGAAAAAGCTATTTTTAGCATAAAGGTCACAATTAAAGTCACAAGGTCATTGACCTTGAAGTCATTTGAAGGAACCTTATTAATGGAGTATGCATACCAAATATGAAGTCTCTATCTCTTATGGTTCAAAACTTATGACAAACAGTTGAAAAACCTATTTTTAGCACATAGGTCACAGCCAAGGTCACAAGGTCATTGACCTTATGTCATTATGTCATACATGAATGTTGATAAATTAAAGATTCTTTTTCTAATTTAGTTTTTTCTTAAAAATAAACACGAGTCCTAATATTATACATTGTACATGTCAAAAGACTTTGAACAGATCTTTATATCTTACACCTATCTTAAATACATACATGTAGATATAAAGAAATGAACAATTATAGAATTTGCAAGAAAAGCATAAATAACTCTTTTATTTGATTATCGAATGATTGAATACAAATCAATTAACAGTCATGAATAATCGAATGTTAATTTATGGTATTCGTTTTAGCTCTACTGCTTATATGCAAAAATTGTGTGAAATGGGAACTAACCAAATTTATCCATAAGAAAGATATGGACCGGACACAAATTTATCCATAAGAAAGACGGGATACAAATTATGAAATTTTTTTCCAGTGACCTTAAAGTTCCCCAAATGACTTTGGGTCAAGATCATGACACACCCTTAGGTCATGGGCAATCTTTGTGTGAAATGAGAACCTTGCAAGATTTTTAAAGATATTTCCTATAAAAACCTATGTAAAACTTTGATGACAGCCATTGTGGCCCCACCCTACCCCTGTGGTTTATGATTTGCACAAACTTGAATGTACACTACCTGAGGATGATTCCAAATAAGCTTTTCCTGCCAAGTGGTTCTTGAGAAGAAGATATGTAAAGATTTTCCAAAGTTAACCTTTGACCCCCATCTTACTCCCAGGGGTCATGGTTTGAACAAATTTGAATCTTTGCTACCTGAGGATGATTCCACATGAATTTCATCTTTCCTGGCCCAGTGATTCTTGAAAGGAAGATTTTTAAAAAGTTCCCTATTTATTCCCATGTTAAAACTTTGACCCCCCCATTGTGGCCCCACCCTAGTCCTGGGGGTCATAATTTGAACAAACTTGAATCTACACTACCTGAGGATGCTTCTACATGCATGAGTTTCATCTTTCCTGGCCCACTGTTGTTCTCAAGAAGAATATTTTTTTTAGAAATTATGCCATTAATTTTTCACTTATTCATTATTATAACTCCTTGGAAGAGGGACGTACGTGGCCCTTCATTGAACAAACTTAAATCCCCTTCACTTAAGGATACTTAGTGGCAAGTTTGGTTGAAATTGGCCTAGTGAGGCCCAGGGGCCACAGTGCTCACCTGAGCACAACGGCTAGGAAAAAGTATTACTGTAACAATGATGACAAAAGCAAATGGGTAGAATTCATCAACCTATAGGATTCAATATATCGCAGAGAAAAAGTGATAGGTACCAGATTCAATATTTTGCCGTATCAAAATATTAAAAAGCTCTCATCAATAACTATCAGAATATGAAGTTACAAAGATATTATAAATGGTTTCTTTAGAACTGACTTAAACACAAATGGATAAAAGTTAGGTCAAGGTCAATGAAAGGTCATGGTAAACAAGAGGCCCATTGGCCGCATCGCTCACCTGAGCAACTTGGGTGATGCAGTTCTTAGCCAGATTCCCCCTCTTGCTATACCTATCATGCCCCACTACCCCCTTCCCTTATATGATTTTTTAAAACTTTAGAATCTACACTTCTCAATGATGCTTCTATATAAGATTCAGCTTTCCTGGCCCAGTGGTTCTTGAGAAGATTTTAAAAAATTTGATCTATGAAATAGTTGGATTCCCTATTGTGGCCCTGCCCTACCCCGGGGGGTCATGATATTAAAAATTTAATATCTACACTACCCAAGGATGCTTCCACATAATTTTCAGCTTTCCTGGTACAGTGGTTCTTGAGAAGAAGATTTTTAGTGGCCCCACCCTATTTTTGTCTTTTCTTGATTATCTCCCCTTGAAAGGGGACTTTGCCCTTGTTTTGACAATTTAAACTCCCCTTCATCCAAGGATGCTTTGTACCAAGTTTGGTTAAAATTTGCCCATGGGTTCTTGAGAAGAAGTCGAAAATGTGAAACGTTTACAGACGGACAGAGGGACAGACCACGGACAAAATGTGATCAGAAAAGCTCACTTGGGCCTTTGGCTCAAGTGAGCTAAAAATGACAATACACTTGAAATGCTTACTTCAATATCTATCAGCTTATGAAGTTTGACAATAATTTAAGAAAAGCGAGGTCTATGTCAATGCAAAGGTCAAGGTCAAAAATGTTGATGGACTTGCATATCTCTCATCATTATGTATCAACATATGAATTTTTATGAAAACATCTAGAATGATGTCTTTAATTAAAACTGACTTAAACACAATTTGATAAAAGTGAGGTCAAAATCAAATAAAAAGGTCAAGGTAAAAATTGTTGATGCAGATTAATTGCTTATATCAGTATGTATCAGCATATGAATCTTTATTATCGATGCAAAGAATTTTTGCAATTTCTAGACCAATTTACTAGATTAATATAATTCCCAAATGCAAAAATGTTTTTGAAAAATAACGTTCACTATTCTGAATGAGCATTGCGACCTATCTAGTATAATTGCTATTTATGAATGCAAAATTAAAAGAAAACGGAAGAGGACTTTGAAATGGAGACTGAATTTTGTATCATTATTAAAATGATTAACATGATTTATTAAAAAAAAATTGTTGATAAGTGAATTATTTTTTTTTTCATTTTGCAAAAATCACTTCGGACCGGCTTATTTTGTTTTCTTGCCGGTCCGAATGACCGGCTATCTGAAAAAGTTTTCCACAACTCTGGATTGAATTTAACATCTTGGATAGTTTGTTTGAAACTTAATTAGCTTTGAACAGAGCTAAACGCAAAGCGTGACAGAAGGACAGACAAAAAGACGGAAGACGGACATGACATTACTTAGCACTATTTGCCCCGGCCATATTTATGGCGATGCAAACCGCCAAAGAATTGCACCTTATTCTTGCCTGCACATGCAAAATACATCCCTTAGTACAAAAGTCTGAGATTCACAGTGGAAACTGAAAATTTCTCATTATTTTAAGTTCGAGAAAGACAACTTGGCCAAAAATCATTTGAACTTGACCTGAATATTCTAGTAAAATACCATCTTATACATGTATCCTTCAAAACTAAGTCCTTAAAGAGTGGAAACTGAAATCTCTTATATTTTTTTGTTATTTCAAGAGGAATAACTCTGGCAAAAATCATTGGATGATGACCAAATTCAAACTTGAGCCCTGATACATATTCCTATGACATATCCATATATCAAATTAGAGATGAATATGTGTATAAATGTTGCTGCCTCAGAAAATGAACGGAAAGTCAATGAGGACAGAATAATGGAATCATTTAATGGCAGAGGATAAAAATTTGGACAAGAAATCTTGGATTTGTATAGCCTTATCAACTAAGAAATGTAGATTGTGTGTTATAATAACTTACCGGGAAGTCCATCACGTAGTCGGCGTGCCAGGCAGGGCGACGCCGAATCCTCGAAGACCGTCGAAGCTCCATCTAAATAACAACAAGAATACTTGATCAGTATACAAATAAACACAACACGGTTATTTTCTTTGATTTTTAAAATAAGTCACTACAAGATGCAGGATTTTTTTCTGGTTGAGGTTAAGGTAAGATTACAAATCCCAATCTCATTCATATTTTTCACAATCAAAGCATAAATGTTTATATACATGTACACTGTACAAACTGTATTAAAAGAAGCGCCCTGGCATCATATTTTAGCCACTTTGGCGCATTGACATTGATGCGCTAATTCAGGAAACCCTAAGAAATCATATAAATACAACATACAGCACAGAAGTGTGTTGCGCTAATTCAAAAAATATGCCAACAATTCAATACCTAGTGGTGATTAGGCTTAATTTTGAACACACCAATACATAAGACCCTGGGGATCATGATTTGAAGATATCAGAATCAACTCTACCTGAAGATATTGTCTGTTTGTCCCCCAAAACTGTTAAACCTTGGCTATATAACTTTTGAGTGGATGGGTCTATGGTTTTCATATTTCACAGCAGTATAATCTTTGAAAAAAGTCAGCAAATTTGACCTCTAGAACTTGACCTTGGAGTTTGACCCACTTTTACCAAAACTTTCTGAACTTAACTTTGGCCATAACTTTTGAATACATGTAGTTGGTGCTATATTGGCTTTCATACTGTGTTCGCCGACCTTAAGAGTTTGATTAGGCCAGGTAAAATTAATCTTTAGATTCTCATCATAATTTGCAAAAAAATTGGGGCGGGTGGGCGGATTTTATTTTTTAATTTTTATTATTGTTAACCCTTACCAAAATATTGACCTTCTGGCAACATCTTCTGGCTTTATTGCCGCAATATTGCAGCAAAATTCTGGCAATACATTACACACAATATTGCGGCTATATCGTTTTTCGTATGTAAATTAGTTTTGCGGCAATATTGCTGCAAATCATGAATAAAATATTGATCTTCTGGCAACATCTTCCGGCATTATTGCCGCAATATTGCGGCTATACCGTTTTTCTTATGTAAATTAGTTTTGCGGCAATATTGCCAGAAAGGGGTTGTGGCAATATTGCTGCAAATCATGACCAAAATATTGATCTTCTGGCAACATCTTCCGGCATTTTCGTATGTAAGTTAGATATAAATTGGTATTTAATAGAAATAATGATCTATCAATCTAACAATTAACAAACTGTGCTGAGGAATATAACAAACAATAGCAAGCCACAGGGTCAATAAGAAATAGCTACTTCTGCTATTCTTTGAACAGATAGAAAATTATGTTGATCATCATCATGAAAATCAAGATATGTTTGTGAAACGCTGTGCGCCTGGTGGCAATAAAGTTTGAAAAAGCTATTTATAGCATATGGGTCACAGTCAAGGTCACAAGGTCATTGATCTTGGTGTCATTTGAAAGAACTTAATTAGTGGAGCATGCATACTAAATATGAAGTCTCTATCTCTTATAGTTCAAAATTTATGGCAGAGGATCAAAATGGCTATTTTTAGCATTTGGGTCACAGTAAAGGTCAAATTGTCATTGACCTTGGTGTTACTTGAAAGAGTTTAATTAGTGAAGGGTGCAAATATGAATTCTCCATCTTTTAAGACTCAAAAGTTATGTTGAAGTTTCAAAAAATCTATTTTAAGTATATGGTCACAGTCAAGGTCCCAAGGTCATTGACCTTGGTGTTATTTGAAAGAGCTTAATTAATGAAGGGTGCATACATAATACAAGTTTTCTATCTTTTATGGCTCAAGATTTATGTCCAAGATTCAAAAAATCTATTTTAAGGATATGGGTCAAAGCCAAGGTCTCAAGGTCATTGACATTCAGGTGTCTTTTGAAAAAGCTTAATTAGTAAATTATGCATACTAAATATAAAGTCTCTATCTTTCATTACTTTTGAGTTATGATGAATATTCGAAAAAGCTATTTTTAGCATATAGGTCACAGTCAAGGTCACAAGGTCATTGACCTTGTTGTCATTTGAAAGAACTTAATTAGTGGAGTAGACATACCAAATATGAAATCTTTATCTCTCATTGGTTCAAAAGTAATGGTGAAGGTTTAAGTTTACAAACAAACAGACAGGACAAAAACAATATGTACCCCCGATCTATACGAGACGGGCGCATAAAAAATGTTTATAGAAACAATATTAATATGCCACTGTGAAAATGTCCAGCAACTCTGCATTAGTTTTCAAATAACATGCTTTAATTCATCTTTTCCTGCTACTCTAGGATATACAGACATACAAGTCTATAGTATGCATGCATCACAAGCACTAATTGAAACACATACAATTTTTCCAATTTTATCTCCATTGAATCATTCATCTCAAAAAGAATATTTGTTTTGACTCACCAAGTGTGATGATATGGAAACAGAGTACACATTCCTATAATTCTGCTTAAATTCTTTTTTCTAGTCATTCCACACTATATCAGTCTTACTACTCATCTTGACTAATCCCACTGTACACAATTAACAACTCGAATCAACTTGATACAAGTCAGTAATGAAGCAAAACATGCTTGCCTTTGAATTCCCTCCACTTTATTTAAAAAGAGGAAGTAAATGACTGAGCATGCTCAACAAATGGCTCATGGGTAATCCTAGATGTTGCCAGAAAGTTTTTTTCTGGCAGTATTGCCAGAATGTCACCGGAAGTTGTTGCAGCTAGGGGTGATATTTCATTTTTTCTGGCAGTATTGCCAGAATGTCACCAGAAGTTGTTGCCGCTAGCGGTGATATTTCACTAACCCAAAAAGCTTGTTTCTGGTGACAAAAATGTGTTGCCGCAATGTTGCCGCAATATAGCAGCAATAATTTTACTTTGGTAAGGGAATTTATATATAGGCCTAAGTATCAACAAAACAATGGACGCCCCGTACACATTTTTTTCATTACCTTAATGCAAATATGAATAGATTTAATTCTTTTCACATTCTTTGAAATATTTAAAGAAAATTTTTGCTTTAAAAGTTAAATATTTATTGTTAATTAACAAATTATCAAGTACACATTATACGGCACATCCTGAACAAAATGAGGTGGGGATACCAATAAATTGTGTATGCGTGACTTCTTATTTTGAAAAAATCTATATAAATGTTCTAATAATTATTCTACTGAAAAATCTAGGCCTTCTCTTAAGTCTGTCTATGATGTTGTAGATTTTTTTTTTTATTTCAAAGCTAAGTCACACAGCTGGAGATCATTATATATAACTTGACCAGGTGTCATTTTCCTCGTCTATTTTTACTTAGTTACAATCTCTCTACATACTTGCTCCTGCCATTGATGGTATCTATATGTGTTTACGCTATTTTTTCTTCTCTGCCTTCTCTATTAACTGACAAATTATCTTTTCCTTACACATTAAAACTGCTTTTGCCGATTTTTCTCCATTCTTCACATGGTGTTTTTGCTATAAATAGCGACACGCGACTTTTAATACAGACGGGAGATAACTCTTAAACTTTGACCCAAATTCTTACTGAATAAAAATACATGAAAATACCCAAAAATCAAAATAAAAAACATTGGGGCGGGACATTTTGAGAGGGGCGGGCGGGGATGAGAATCTAAAGATTAATTTTGTATGGCCTTACCGTAGTAAAAGAAACTAATCTTGACATTTTCATCGCTTTTGACTACAAAGTTCCCAACCCAGACAGAAATAAAGTAAACAAGATGTCATCTCGTGTAATTTGGTCACACTATGACCTCTGACCCCCATATAAGTTCATACTGAAAAATATTTGCAAATCAATATGAACATTTTTTGGTTATTATGACCTTTAAAATGGGCATTATAAAAATTGATGTTGACTGAGTGAGATGTTGGACCTGTCATGAGATGTTGGACCTGTCAATGAGATGTTGGACCTGTCAATGAGATGTCATACAATGGGAGGAGCTTAATCTAATTAATATACGTCAAAAATATTGAAATAAAAGGTATAACTTTAACAAAATATTTATTGACTGTGTTCTCAGGCAAAATGGGTTTTTGTCGACCCTGGAACAAAACCGTCTGCTCTCATCCTTAAACAGCCTCGGGCAAGCAGTTTAATTGAGTTTTGGGTCCGACAAAATGCATGTTGCCCTCGAACTGAGTCAATAAATATATAAAATTGTGAGCATGAATATCTCAATTTCGTCCATGCGCACTCACCACCGGAAGTCCTTAATTTTTATCAATATAGCCATATACATGTCAATATTTACTTCTACATCTCAGTAGTTTCAGCTAAAACTTAATAAAATTTGACAAATGGTACCTAATATACACGTAAACACATACATACAAATACAAATATTTCAAAATGCATGCATCGGCCTAATAAATTTCTCTGTTCTGCTGCATGACAAAAATGGCGTCAAAAATGTTCGAGTATTCACCACGAAATTTTTTGCACAATGACACCATATAGAGCGATAAATCGACGAATATAACAACTTCAATAAACTAACCTCATCCAGAAGAAATCTTCTTCTGTGCAAGATGTCTTGAAGAATGCAGTGAAAGCGCTGAGTAGATGCAATCGCAGAAGCAATGGCAGTAGTGACCGATATTGACAAAAGGCAATCTCAATCTGACCTTATGAACTATCATAATGTCACGTGATCAAAGTAAAGACAGTCCAAAAGCGTGGAGATTTTGGAAAATCGTATTTAAAATTTTAAATTGTGGATTTAATTACTAATTATAATTAAATATAGATATTGAAATTGAGACTTTGTGAAAAAACTTTTAAAAAGTGAAGAAAGGTCCACTACGCTATCTAATTCCTCAAAAAAAAAACTCTAATCTACCCCTCCCCCAACTTGACCAATGCATGAATAACATTTTAATTTTTGTCGTGTATACATATGTACATGTATATATGCCTTTGACAATACGCAAAACACGTAGTTGTTCTATTACTAAATAACCATACAAAATGTAGGATGAGCTTTTGACCTGATATAACAGGCAAGTACAGTATCCATTAAGTGAAGGGGGGGAGGTGCACCGCGGTCCTCAGTTTTTTATTTTTCTAAATTTAGCTTTTTTCCCCTATGTTCATTGAAAGTCTACTCAGATTGCATCCACTCCCCAACTTTTAGCGTAGATAAATCATGGTAATTTTGTGATGTATTTTAAAATATAAAATTAACATCAATAAAAAATCGAAGTTCAAGGTGCAACCTACACAGTACACATGTACACGTCATTTGCGGATTTAGGGAGGGTTCAAGGGGATTGGGCCCCCTTTATTTTTGCAAAAAAGAGAGAGGTTGTTTCTGTAATACAGAAAGATATCAATATCGTTATGTCTTATACTTGCTTATTTAATAAAATTACTTTATGTAGTTTAAGCTCTGCCCTTTAGCGTATTTGTTTTCCTCCGTGTTCCCTATAAAACTCTGATACCCAAGACTTCTGACCATCCTGTCCCACAAGTAACATGCAAAATATATTATAGTATTTATTATTATGATATCATGGGTATGATTTTTTTTATATAAACCGTTAATTTTACTTTTTTGTATTTTTTTCCTTTTTGGTATCTTTCTTATGGAATACAATGTAAATATGTACTAGAAGATAAATTCAAGAAAAGAAAAAAAGATGAATAAAAATAAAATTATAAAAATATCTTTGGGCCCAGGGTGTATATTCACACGGGGGGGGGGGGGGTGTCCTGTCCACAAGCACCAGTGGATGGAAATGGTGGATGGAGCACCCTTGTACTTTCAACCAGACTTGATGATGTAGTGGTGTACATTTTGAGGATCAGTCAAGACAAACCTGTAGAAGGACCGGGCCGTGGAAAGAGCTGTCAAAGCTGTTGATAAATTGGTTATATAGGGAATGAGATGGCATTGCGAGCTCAGTTGACTGAACTTTAACTCTGGTTCGGATTCGGAAAAAACAAACCTCATACAAGTGTGTTTTACATGTATGTGCTCAAATATATCCAGGCGTGGATTCAGAAACTAAGATTAGGAGGTGGAAAAAATAGGCAGGGGTCTGGGACCGCCTTGAGACCGGGCCAGAAGCTCCTGAATTTTAGAGATTTTTTTCCTTACAAATTCTACAATATTTTTCGGAACATTGTTTTGTCAGAAGATGCTGTATGAACTGTATATAACAATCAGAAATCTATTACAAAACTATTTGAATTTACTCAAAAGGAAAAAATATTGATTTTATTTATATATTTTTACTTATCACACAATGTGATGATCCCCCCTTTTTATTTGCTTGTCATGCTTTTTTTTTTCTTCTTTTTTTTCAGGTAATACAACGTTTTTCTCCATTTTCAAAATCGATGCAACGTCACTTGGAGGATGGACCTTTTACTTTTTTTCAGTGGCGGATCCAGACCAGTGGATGGGGGGGTTACTTTCACACAGACTTGATGATGGGGTGTACATTTGCAACCCCCCCCCCCTTTGGATTTGCAAAAAAGAAAGAAAAATAAGGAAGTTCCAACTTTTTTGTTGTGTTTTTACTATAGAAAATGTAAGGTGAAAGGCTAATTTTGTAATATATAAAGAAATTCAGTTGTAAAAACAAAATAAAACCCCATCTCTTTACAAAATGGGATTTTAAGGTTCGAAAAAAGATTTATTTTCCTTTCTTTTTCAAAAACTTTCTGGTAATGTATACAAATACTTTTTCCCAAATTGATCAACGTCCCACTTTCAAAAACCATACTCCACCCTGTATCGATATTCTATTGAGTTATTTAACTATATGTATGTGTACAACGTACGTTTTAACTGTTTTTGCCTTCAACCCCCATTTTGAAAAATACTTCAACCCCCCCTTTGAAAAATTTCTGGATCCGCGCCTGTTTTTCTTTATAAAATCCCGAAAATACCTGAGAAGGATTAGTACTATGTTATTATAAGTTATCAAAGCTTTGCTGTTTTTGAGAACTTTTTAAAGTTATTTCCTTATGTACCTCCATGGCACCTGATCCCACCTCCGATTCCTTATATACATGTATACATTTTATATAGATAGATGGACGTAGGATGCATGTTTTCCCATCAAAATAGCTCACTTAATTGAGCCTATGGCTCGGATGATGCTAAACCTTATTTCTGTCTCCTTATGTAACACTTGTTTTAATATCGAAGAAAAAAGGAACAAAATTAAAATAATCAATGAGTTTGTTTATATGAGTAAATGTTCAAAATGAAAATAAGCATGATGAAAAAAAAGGAAATGCATATGCATGTACTTCCCTTACTTATGCAGCAATATACCTCCATCACCTGCATACGGAGTTTATATCTCTCGGTTGATTCGATACGCAAGAGGATGTTCTATGTATGAACAATTTCTAAAACGAGGTAAAATATTGGACAAACAAGTTGATGAAACAAGAATATCAGCAGCCTCGTTTAAAGTCATCATTTCGTAAGTTCTTTGGTCGATACAATGATCTGGACAGCAAATACAATTTATCATGGAGTCATGTGCTGATTAACGTTTTTAATACTAATTGTTAGTATATTATTTACACACTAAATTTTCCGTTATTTCCCTATCATGACATTTGTAGCAATTTGTGGGTGTAACATGTGGGCAGGGGATGCTCACTCCTCCATGGCACCTGATCCCACCTCTGATATTTCGAGGTCCGTGTTTGCTCAGCTGCTCTTATTTTGTATTGTTTGTTGGACTTTTGAGCTTGAATGTTCGTTAATATCTCCATAAATTTCATGCAGATATATTATTCTAAAATGAAGAAAAATAATAAAGATATTAAAACGCTCTAAAAACTGATAAGTTAACATCCGGGAACTTAATCATAAAGAAGTCATGCATCTGGGTCAAGCTGGCCTAGTTTACATCCTGGAACTTAATAATAAAAAGAAGTCATCTAGGTCACACTGACTTAGTTTAAATCCTTGAACTTGATCATAAGAAGTCATCTGTGTCACTCTGATCTTGTTTACACTAGTTTGTGTTCATCCTCTCGATAAGGTTCGACTTTCTAAAGAAAAAAGTAGAGCCTAGCCCCTAAAGGCCCTTGTTCTTATCCGAGATTCCTCAAGTTTGAATGACGTGACACTCAAATTCTGTGATCTGTAATGATAAGTATTTACATTTCTGAAAGCACTGTATTGTTACTTCATTCAATGAGATACATGTAAAGAGAAAAAATAAAGAGATGTTTTCAAATTGTACCCCCCACCGCTTGAAAAGTATATAGTAATCGGTATGTCCGTCCGGCTGTCTGTCTGTCCGTCCGTCTATTACGCTTTAGGTACTAACGGGGGGGGGCAGTAGAAGAAAGGAGTCCGGGGGCTGCACTATAGTCACCAGTGGGTCCAGGGCAAGGCACTAGTGGGGGTCGGGTGGAAGTCAAAGCCCCCGGAAGATGACAAATTCTTAGAAATAAGATATTTTTCCTTGATTTTAGGATAATGAACATATAAGTTTTACATACAAAAAATTCAAACGGGGTGGGGGGCACGCCCGGCGCACCGGCCCTGAATCTGCCTTTGATAGTCGCCCACGTGGGGCAGTGGTTAGAGCATCGGCTCTAGAGTTGCGGAGTAAGGAGTCGATTCCTACGTCGTAGGTTCGAATCCCACTGTGGTTGGGACGTGGAGACCGGTCCTTTGGATGAGACCTTACATAACGAGGTCCCGTGTCGCAGTAGGTGCAGGCACGATAAAGGTTCCTCACTGATCAATGGTCGTCAGTGGCTAGTATAGGACAAAATTATTTAAAGAAGGAGTAGCAAGCAAGAATTTTAACATAAAGGCATAAATATCGATCAGAAAAATTTAAATAATAATATAATTTTTAATATTTTGATTTTACTACAAGTTCAAATTGATTTGAAATTAAAATTAACATGGTCTTTATACTTCATTAACCATGATTTTTTATATTTTCAATATCACTCTAAAAATATTAAGTATTACATAATTATTTTTATATTTTCTAGCCAAATATACCTACTCTACAACGTTGTAAATATGGCTAGCGAAGATGGGAGTTTTATGAAGAGACTTACTTTTACATTTGACAGCTCAGGCGCGGATCCAGGAATTGGAGTTAGAGGGGGCGCCAAAATTAGGCAAGGGGTCTGGGGGCCGCCTCGAGGCCCCCAGTCGGTCCAGGGCAAAGCCCTGGTGGGGGCCCAGGGGGCGAAGCCCCCGGAAGCTCTTGGATTCTAGAGATTTTGTAGGGTAAAAATGAGGTCTACCAATTAGACATATTTACATTTTCTAAACAAAACTGTGATTTACGCTAACTTTGACCATTGTATGCCACTGCAGCTGACTTTTACATTTTAGTGATTGGAGTTTGTCTATGTTAAAATTGTAAAAGCTCAATTGTAAAAGTAAGTCTCTTCATAAAACTCCTATATTAACTTTTGTATAACATACCATTGTTGACCAGATACAATATGTGCTGCTCCCACATTCTTTGTAAGGCAGACAAGACTGCCGCCGTAACGAAATTCTTCTTCAAATTCTTTATTTTAAATTAATTAGAAAGAAGATATTTCTAAGAATGGTGACTCCTGCTTTCGATATTAGTGGTTGGGAAGCAATCTCCCATGCAGAGTTGTCGTTCGTACCTCTCAGAATGTATGAGTCGATGGTAGAGAGTGGATGGGAAGCCATTATTTATGGCATATTGTGTCAAATATGAACGCTCTATCCTAAATACATCTGTATATCACTTAAAAGTTTTCATCAAAGTTAAAATTTTTGAAAGTAGTTCAAATATTCAGGTCAAAATCAAGGGGTAAAAAATATCATAGCATGCTCGGAATATCTTGTCACAGGCAATGCATATGTCAAATGTGAAAGCCCTAACTCTTCTCAATCAAAAGTTATAAGGAAAAATTACATATTTGAAAAGAAGGTCAAGGTCAGAGGGTAAAAAAATCATAGTATATTTAGAAAGACCTTGTTGCAGGTAATGAACATGTCCAAAATGAAAGCCTTATCTTTTCTCTTTTAATACGTATGACCAATTTAATTAAAGTGTAAATAAATGTTAATTTTCTTAAAGCAAGTCAATTTTCAAGGTAAAGTTCAAGGGGTCAAATATCATGATATATTTGGAAGGTCTTGTAACATGTAGTGTACAATGTACATGTGAAATATGAAATCCCTATCTCGTTTCATTCAAAGGATATGACCAAGGTAAAGGTTTTTGCGACAGTGAGACGGACAGTAACAAAGACGGACAGACTGACAGAATTCGAAGGTGCGTTTTGATGTCCCCTTGCTTTCCGGAAAGTGGGAGACAATTAAATGTATATATTTCTACTGTTTACTCAATTACAGATTATACGAGGCCCATGAGCCGCAACGCTCACCTGAGAAACTTTAGCTCTGCTGTTACTCACAAGATTTCCTCTTTGTAATACCTATTGTGGCCCACCTTAGCCATAGGGGTTGAACAATTTGGATTCCGAGTTTAGCTTTTTTGACCAGTGGTTCAGAGAAGATGATTTTAAAAATAATTCCCTATATAATTTCAATGTAAAACATTTATTTCCTATTGTGGCCCCACCCGACCACGCAATTCAGAATCTACACCATAGGTTTAAGCTTTTCTGCCCATTTTACCTAAGGGTGCTTTGTAGTCGGTAAAAATTGGCCCAGTGGTTCTTACATGTATAAGAAAAAGTTGAAAATGGGAAAGTGTATATATTTTTTATCAGTTCAGTTAAGCTTATACAATCATTCATAAAAATGTCTGAATAAAATAAAACATCTTTATAAATATTCTATTAAGTACATTGATACATGTATTTGTACCTCAACATACTTAGTTTGTTCCACCTGTTCCACTGAGTGTCAACTTTTTTTTTCATTGTCTACCAAAATATGAATAAAATATAACAAATTTTGACTCAAAGTTAACTTATATTCACTTCTGTTGGGCAAATCACCTTTAAGTGATAAATAATCTATCAAAGTTTGTTTTAGGGTTATCCAGAAGGAACATGCAACAATTTATTTGTAAAACAATTTTATGATTCAAAGGAAAGATCAAGGTAAAAGCGTTGATGCCATTCACTACACTGAGAAAAAAAAACTAGTTGAAGTACCAAGAAGACTAATAAATTTACTGTCCATACAATCACTACCTTAAAAGTAGTTTTACTTGGTATTGGGTACATTTACTAGATAAGATCAGTAAATCTAGAATTGATAAGGAACTTTCACTAGGTATTTAAGTATCTATACAACCCCTGCTCCACTTCTGTCTTAGCCAGTAAACAGAAAGATTACTAATCACGACAAACGCTTTACGAGGCACACTAATTAAAATCACTATGTATTTCTTTCAGTGTAGCTAGCTCTCACCAGCATCTATACCGCATGTATCAGCTTACTGCAAAGGTTTGATTAAAATAAATCTTGAATGTTTTTGAAAACCGAGTTCAAAATTATTTTTTAAGATAAGTGAGGTCACTGAAAATCAAAGAAAAAGCCAAAATTAAAAATGTTGATGCAGCTCAGATCAATATTTTCTAAAAAGTTTCTTGAAATTGACATAAGCACTGATTTACGAAAACATGTCAATTTCAACGAACAGATAAAGGTTTGTGCATTTGACTATAATACACTGTAATTGTCAACAAAATGTACTTGTATCAGCATATACTCGTACATGTATGTAAATTGATATGCAGATCATGAATATAAGGCCACAATTGAAAACATCTTTGTTTCCTCTATAACCCGCCCCTAAAATCTCTGGAGAGGTCGGTCGATAGTTAGGTAAATTATTAGCGAAATCGAATATTTAAAAAGACGAGATTCTCGGATATATATACGCAAAGTCCTGGCATCCCAATATTTTTCTCATATCTCTTATTAGCTGCAGAACTGTGGCTCTCCGAAAAAAATATTTTGACAGACCGGAGAGCTACATTGCCACCCATTGAAAAAACTGTATATTTATTGCGCACAAAAAGTTGCGCTTGGTTATAGATTAATTCTTCCAAATTCTTACCTCAATGGGGAAAAATGTAAATGCAAAAAATTCTGTTCTCATCTATCAAGTACATTCGTAGTTGACATCAACACGAAGCGCAATGGGCTGAATTCTCTTGCAAACCAAAATGGCAGTATAAATAGACAAAATTTTTGATGATCTCAATTTCAGGACCAGGGGGGCTATTTATAACAATTATTTAAGGAATGTTTTGTTGTGGAAACAGTGAAAAAAATATGTAAGGAACACACGGTTAGTAATATTTTGAGATAATAGTTTTAAAAGCATTGAGAAATAAATTGATAAACAGCGCATTTTTTGTGCGCAATAAATATAAGTTTTTTCAATGGGTGGCACTGTAGCTCTTCTGTCTGTCAAAATATTTTTTTCGGAGGGCTACAGTTCTGCAGCTAATCTCTTATCTGCACATGCAATGTTCTATTTCATGGGCTTCGAACTGGGCAGTGGTTTTAAAACATTTTGTTTTTGAGTCCCAAAATAAGAATCTAGTCGTAAGTCGCAGGTTCAAATCACAATGCAGGACGTTGAGACCGTTCCGTGAGAGATTGTAAAATCTTAGGTCTAGTGTCGCAGAAAATGCTGGCACAAATTAGATCCCTCACTGCTCAATGGCCAAAGGCGCCAAGTAAAAGCCAAGTCAAACCCATAAATAAAAGGCAAGCATGGAAAAATCACATCTAAATTCTATTCTGCAGAAGTACCTGTACTAACAGCAACCCGTACTCCAGCGTGCTAGCGTACTTTTGAGTTGGCGCCACGTATAAAGAAGGCCGGTACGTTAACAGAGACTCTAAGTTGTAAGAATAAGCAGATCCCGTATATATATACTCACAGTACATGTAGTAGATGAACTGTTTATAAGATCAAAACTGATGCTTACTCCATGTACTACATGTATGTACTTTAAATCTAAAAGACAGATTACTCCTATTTAGTAGTGATATTTTCAGAATGTTTCAAGAGCTTTAAGTTTTACCCTAGGAAGATACATGTACTTTATGCCAAATTTGAAGAAAATCTGAGAGAAGTCGTGGTCAACCTTTA
>NW_026921186.1:0-178619 GCF_032062105.1 Saccostrea cuccullata
AGACAAAACACAGCTTGCAATTGTTCGCTTGAAATTATCTTTGTAATTCTCGCTAGATGCTAAACATATTCCATCAAGTACTGATTATGATTCTGAAAAAAGTTTCCATTCACATATCGCTGTATAAAATATCAAAATTTAATTTTCATAATATTGTTTTCGGTAAAGATACACTTACTTGGTCGTTTTTGAGGGCTAATACAGCATCTATAAAATCCTGTCTCTCTGTCTCACTTAATGTCCTGATCTCTTTCCCTGTATGTTGTGTGTCCGACATTGACTCTCGGTAAAGCTCATAAAAACAGTCCTGGGTAGGCTTGTTTTGTGTGCAAAAATAATCGTAGGTTACATTGGGACAATTTTCTAAGTCAAACAAGGTTTCGTTGCAGACGAATTCGAAGGGATCTGTGTCCGGTAAAATCTGAACTCTAAAATGAGGTTTTACAAATGTAAGAGAATTTGTTTTAATGGCAAGAGAATTTGTTTTAAGGTATTCAATGTATAACGACCATATTTTGTACCAAATAAATAAATGAATGATACGATATATTTAATCATGGTAGCATTTTGAAAATATCATATAAAAATGCTCCACCAGAGGAATTTACAAAATTTTGATTATTGTCCAATAAATTACACCTTGAATTTTACATTGAAGTCTATGGGGAGCGCATGTTTTTATTTAATATTGTATAAAGTAATTTGAATTTCAAACAAATCTCATGGTGAATATATACATAAAATCCCTCTTTTTTTAACTATGAAATAAAATAAATTATTCACCACAGAAATTTTGAGAAATCAAAAATTTTCCTTTTTTAAATCAGGGCAGATAACTCTTCAAAAACTTTTAACGTGCAAAATGACTGTCTCCTTACATGTTATCAGTCTTGTGAATTTGGTTCATTTCACATTTATCGTTATTTAGCAATGCATTTTTAACTAGTTTAAAATTATTTAAAATCGCTCAAAATCCCTTCATTATACATTGAATACCTTAACGGTAAGAGATAAAACGAGGATTACCAGGGCAAACATTGTAACACTTTGTAATTCAGGAGTGATAGAGTACACCCGGAACACTTATATATACATAGCTCTTATTTTGTGCCTCATTGCTCTTTTCAATGAAATAAGTTAATACCAGTTCAGAGAAATCAAATTTACGCTTTTACTTGAAATAGTAAAAAGAATGCTAGACTATATTCTTCAGTCACTATTCAATAGAAATACATGTTCTAAAATATTCTAAACTGTATGGTCAAAACTAAAGCTCAAGTTAATAAGCAACATATCTGAAAAGTTGAAAGATTGATTTTCATTAAAAAGAATATATCTATTTCAGGTATATATAACTGATTTATATATCTAATGTACACCACTTCTCGAATGTATTGCAGTACATTAGTAACAGGAGGTACCAATGGATAGAAACACCCACAGGTTCAAAACTCTAATGATTCCATATTCAATTCATAAAAATCATCATAAATCATCATTGCAACGCCACCCATGTAGCGCAGTGGTTACATCGTCTGCGCTAGAGTCGTGAAGTAAGGAGTTGATCCTTATAAACCTAGGTCCTGTGTTGCAGAAGGTGCTGGCACGACAAAGATCCCTGCTCAATGGCCCCGAGTGCCGAGTATGTAGGACAAATTTGCAGCTCTACACCGGCAAGTGATGGTGTCTCCATATGACACTCCAAATTCTCGAGAGAGACGTTAAACAATATACAATAATCAATCAACCAATTATAAAGACATTATCTAGAAAAAAAAAACATATTTCTTTCACAAACCATTGAAAAATTCTACATTATATATAAATTATAAAGATCATTACATAGCAACTGGAGAATTCAAGTATATAATTCTTTCCTTGTTTAAGATTTTCATAAAATACTATGAAATACATGTATAACCTAAACGAAACATACATATGTGTTTGAACGTACAAAATAGCGCATATTAAAGAAACGCGAAACGTGAACCATACCTTGTTTTAGGTTTCACCAATGGTCAACTTGTCCAAAAAAATATTTTTTACAATATCTCCAACACTCTGCGGTTTATAAAGTGAAAAGTTTTACAGTTAATAAATATATAATTGATTAACAGATAAACAAGATGTGTTTGTGAAACACAGATGCCCCCGTATGGCAACATGGTAAAGATTAAACTTTTCTTAAATGCAAATTTAATTAATTTGTAACAAAAGTAGGGTATTCTCACTGGAAAACAATTTTGAAATTTGAAAATAAGCCAAAGTTTAAGTTTTTTTTCAATAAGTACAAAAATCTCCAAGGTCAAGGTCAAAAGGTCAATGTAATTGGTATCAAATGAAAGTCCTGGCAACATAGAATACTTACGGAGAGTATTGAAGCCCTAGCCCTTACTGTTCAAAGGCCAAGGCTAAATTTTTTAAAAGTAGGTCAAACTCCAAAGTCAAGGTCATAGGGTCAAAGTTCTAATTGTTATCAAATGAAAGGTCTTGTCACAAGAGTTCAATATGTAAAGTATGAAAGCAATAGCCCTAACTATTTAAAAGTTACGGTCAATGTTTGCATTTTTTAAAGTAGGCCAGTATCAAAGATCAAGGTCAAAGGGTCAAAATTCTTGGTATTCAATAAATGGTCTTCTCACAAGGATTACGCATATGAAGTGTGAAAGCCGTATCCCTTACCGTTCAAAAGTTATAGCCAAGGTTAAAGTTTTTTCACAAGTAAGGAAATCTACAAGGTCAAGGTCAAAGGATCAAGGTTGTTGGTATCCAGTGAAAGGTCTTTCAACAAATATTACATTTGTGAAGTATAAATGTCCTGGTGTCTACTGTTCAAAAGTTATGGTCAACTTTCAATTTCTTAAAAAGTAGGTTAAACTCCAAGGTCAAGGTCAAAGGGTCAAAGTTATTGTTATCAAATGAAAGGTCTTGTCATAAAGATCAAATATGTAAAGTATGAAAGCACTAGACCTAATCTTTAAAAGTAAGGGTCAAGGTTTGTTTTTTTTAAAGTAGCTCAATCTCAAAGGTCAAGGTCAAAGGGTCAAAGTTCTTGGTATCCAATAAAGGGTCTTCTTACAAGAACTACATATATGAAGTATGAAAGTCCTATCCCTTACCGTTAAAAAGTTATGGCCAAAGTTAAAGTTTTTTCACAAGTAAGGAAATCTACAAGGTCAATGTCAGAGGGTCAAGATTGTTGGTATCCAGTGAAAAGTCTTTCAACAAACATTACATATTTGAAGTATAAATGTCCTGGTGTCTACTGTTCACAAGATATAGCCAAAGTAAAATTTTAAAATTTTCATGTAAAAGTGGGTCAAACCCCAAGGTCAAGGTCAAAAGGTCAAATTTGGTGGTACCCAAAGAAAGGTCTTGTCACAAGGAATACACATGTGAAATATGAAAGTCATAGTTCCACTAAATCAAAAGTTATGGACAAGGTTAAAGTTTTTGCGGACAAACAGACAAACAGAGAGACAGAGAGACAGACAGAGAGACAGACAGACAGACGGACACGACAAAAACTATATACCCCCGAAACTTCGTTTACGGGGGCATAAAAAAATCACTTGATAAAAAATTCTTTAAAAATATTTATTGAGAAAAATTCTTTTACAAAATGCGTATATTTTTTTAAATTCACTAATCAATTCCGTACTTTAAGTGAAAGACATCACTACAGAAACAAAAGGCCCATGGGCCACATCGCTCACCTGAGCACCAAGGGTAGGACTAGTATAAAATGGCTATTTATTGTAAAGTTTAAATCCAAAAGTAGTCCCATGACCAATCATGGATTTGCTATTTTTTAGAAAATGATTGAGAAGAAGATTTTTAAAGAATTTTCCTATATATTTCTATGTAAAACTTTGATGGGCCATTTTGGCCCCGCCCTACCCCGGGGGGTCATGATTCGAACAAATTTGAATCTACACTACCTGAACATGCTTCCATATAAATATGATGAATAATGGCTTTGTCATTTTTGGGAAGATTTTTAAAGAATTAAATTTTCTTGTATATCTCTATGTAAAACCTTGGTCGGCCATTTTGGCCCCGCCCTACCCCCGAGGGTCATGATTTGAACAAACTTGAATCTACACTACCTGAGCATGCTTCCATATATATATATGATGAATTATGGCTTTGTCATTCTTGAGAAGAAGATTTTTAAAGAATTTTCCTATATATTTCTATGTAAAACTTTGGTCGGCCATTTTGGCCCCGCCCTACCCCCCCCCCCCTCGGAGGGTCATGATTTGAACAAACTTGAATCTACACTACCTGAGCATGCTCCCATATAAATATGATGAATTATGGCTTTGTCATTCTTGAGAAGAAGATTTTTAAAGAATTTTCCTATATATTTCTATGTAAAACCTTGGTCAGCCATTTTGGCCCCGCCCTACCCCCGGGGGTCATGATTTGAACAAACTTGAATCTACACTACCTGAGCATGCTCCCATATATATATGATGAATTATGGCTTTGTCATTCTTGAGAAGAAGATTTTTAAAGAATTTTCCTATATATTTCTATTTAAAACTTTGGTCGGCCATTTTGGCCCCGCTCTACCCCCGGGGGTCATGATTTGAACAAACTTGAATCTACACTACCTGAACATGCTCCCATATATATATGATGAATTATGGCTTTGTCATTCTTGAGAAGAAGATTTTTAAAGAATTTTCCTATATATTTCTATTTAAAACTTTGGTCGGCCATTTTGGCCCCGCTCTACCCCCGGGGGTCATGATTTGAACAAACTTGAATCTACACTACCTGAGCATGTTTCCATATGAATATGATGAATTATGGCTTTGTCATTCTTGAGAAGAAGATTTTTAAAGAATTTTCCTATATATTTCTATGTAAAACTTTGGTCGGCCATTTTGGCCCCGCCCTACCCCCGGGGGTCATGATTTGAACAAACTTGAATCTACACTACCTGAGGATGTTTCCCCATAAGTTTCATCTTTCCTGGCACAGTGGTTCTTGAGAAGAAGATTTTTAAAATATACCACTACATTTTCATTAATACCCAATTATCTCCTCTTGAATAAGGGCGTGGCCCTTCATTTGAACAAACTTGAATCCCCTTCACCCAAGGATACTTTGTGGCAAGTTTGGTTGAAATTGCCCCAGCGGTTCTTGAGAAGAAGTCGAAAATGTGAAAAGTTTACAGACAGAGAGACGGATAGACGGACAGACGGACAGACAGACAGACGGACGCCAGACAAAATGTGATCAGAAAAGCTCACTTGAGCCTTCGGCTCAGGTGAGGCTAACAATATATGTTTTTTAATAAAAGGCAAATTGGACTTGGTTAGCCTCTGATAACTTGTTTTACCTGTTTCTTTTGTCCAAATGTAAAGATATGAAATCGAAAATAAATTGCAAATGGCGGGCCTTGTCTTTATACATTTCATGCTTTCAATAACAGCCTTTCAGAGACATTTATGTCTAACCTGCCCTTCATTGATAAACATATATTATTTTTACAATGATGGTTTTCACTAAAAAAAACAGAATTTTGATTTTCTGTGAAATTTTCTATCTTTCAATCAATGATATATCTATAAACTGTTAAATTTTTACTTTATAAACCATATGGTTTGGGAGCTTTTGTTAAAATAAATTTTTGGACAAGTTGACCTTTGATGAAACCCGAACAAGTATATAATCAGATAACATTCACTGTGCTGACGCCCCTGATCTGAACGTGTTCGAGAATGATGCATGTTATGATAATGTTGCGCCTCCCACCTCGGGAGAGAGTGGGGCAACTGTGTGGGCTTTCCACTCTCGTATGTTAACTTGTAAATTAATAATTAAGTCAGGATAAAAGTTCAACAAATAAAATTTATTTACACTATGTACAATTAAATGTAAGTATTGTTATAATAAAAGTCACAATACAATATATATCAGTCTCTTATAAAGTGAAGTCACTCCCACAGCCCGTAGGTAAAATCTAAATCTCCCAAAATAATTACAAAAATTAGCTACTTGTACTAAAATATACTTTCCTTGATTTAATATAATTTATTTATACCTATTCTATAAGTCCTATATAGTTTTAATAATAAATTGTAACTCCCATAAATTCTCCCATAAATTTTCCCGTCGATGGGTCTCCCACTCTACTTATGGGTCTCCCACAGGGATATCTCAGCTTCTCTATTTAATATAACTTGACTAATATAATTACCCATCTGGTCTGCATAGGGTCTGCCATCCCTTTAAATGACTGCCAATGATGGGAGTACTTCTATAATACTAATCTGGAGGCTTCCGTATCCTCCCAACTTCTCCCCCCTTCTCCTCCCCAGCAGACGAATTTTCGCTTCTTTATATACCTTTACTGTACCCACTGGTAACCTCAATTAGCCAATCGCTGACCCGGAATGACCCTACGCCACTTCCGGTATAAACAAATCAGGGAAAGTGCACGCAGAGAAGTTTTCTAATAGAAAATCATTACTAACCATACAAAATGGGATTTTATCTACCAAAATACGATAAGTACAAGTAGCTATTACGTTATTAAGTTGATTTAAACAATGACAATACAATGTTCAAAGACGAAACATGATAATTGACTTCAAACATGCTATCGAGATCGAGACCGGGTCGAAATACAGTGAACCCGATTCCAAAACAATATTATATGATTGACAGCATATAACTTATTTCTTTTACAACTTTTTATCAATTATTTAATAACAAACAATCACGTACGTATCAATATGCTGATAACAACTGCATATGCTGCGAGTGATCAATGAAATACACAAAAGTGACGAAACGAATTTCGTAACATAGCCCCCTCCTGAAGAAAACATTCGTCCCGAATGCAACTGGAATTGGGTCTACTGAAAACATCACTTGCAGTTATAGAAGTAAGTATGAATCAATATAACAATAATGCAATGAAAATGTACAATGACATGTATGCATAAAATGACAAGAAGTAGCATTAATGATAAATGATAGTCAATCATATCACACATAACTCGAATCCTTATATTCATTGCAATGACTAATGCTACATGTAAATATTATATAAAAACATTTCGGCTACATCCATCCCTTAACTACTTGATATTCATAACAACAACAACAGAAACAAAAGAACTGGACTTAGTTGGATTTACAATACTTCTCCTATCATCAAAACATTTGACATGAATGAGTATTTATAAAAATTGGACATATATTCCAAAACACACAAATCATATTTTATCTTCACAAATTACAGTTATTCCTCTGAGAACTCTTTGTGTCCAAAGATCATTACAAACAGCTGGCTACCAATTATTTCAACTAGCGTCCCTAATCTATAATATACCGCTTCGATGTGGATTTTCCTTAAGGTCCTTGTGTCATTAGGTAAATGGCAATTAATGTTCTTCGGTCCATCTCTCATGTAATGGAGTATGACATCGAAGTAGGTGGCATCACGGTCAATAAAGTAGACTGGTAGGTTCCCTCTATCCAGTATATTATAAGCAGGTAATAAGGTGGGGTCCTCCATCATCCTTGCGAAAAGGGAATCAGGTTGGTTTGTAAGAGTGGCAACTGTCGTCACAAATAGTTTTCCGCCAACATCCAGACCAATACATTGTTGTGACACTAAGGGATGTGCGCAATCACTGGGGGAAGTCTGTATCGAAACGTCACGCTTGTCAAACTCCCTCTCCGTCATGGTTGTTAGGGTTCTACTGGGCGTAGAAGTGACAGGAGGCTCCGTTATTGAAATGTCAGGGGTCAGAAGATCTTCTTCATCTGACGAGTCACTTAAACTGTCCCCGAATAATCGTTTGAAAGACCTCCTCTGCGGTGTATCGGTCTTACTCTGGCATGACGACGTTGATCTTTCCGACTGCAGAAGTGGAGACGCTGGGATGGGCTTCTCAGTCGATGGGAGTGCAGGCTCTGGGGCAGACTTCTCAGTCGACAAGAGAGCAGGCGCTGGGGTGGACTTCACGGTCGGCATCGACAGGAGTGCAGGCGCTGGGTCGGACTTCTCGGTCGACAGGAGCGCAGGCCCTGGAGTGGGCATCTTGGTTGACAAGGGCGCAGGTGCTGTGATGGACTTCTCGGTCGACATCGACAGGAGTGCAGGAGCTGGGGCGGACCTAGGTGATGACAGGAGTGCTGGCGCTTGTGCGGATCTCTTTGGTCGCTTCTTGGCATTCCGTCCTTGGTGAGGCTCCGTGTATATTGCTCTCTTTTTTGCTTGGCCCAGGTGGTACGGCTGATCGCTGAACACTAACGGGAGCTCCTTCATAAAGGGCACAACGTATCTCCCTCGCCCACGTTGGAAAGCCTCGAACTCCTTCTCCTCTTCAATGGTTAGCGTGAGTGTCGATTTCTTCACTCTCTGAAGAGTCCCCCCCCTCACACCCGTGCTTCTGGTCCTTTCGTCCAAATACGATGCCACAAGTATCACATCTGAAGACAAACCCTGAGTGCACTGCAGTCATGTGCCTTTCACAGTGACTCTGTTGCGTGAACTCTCTGTCTTCTGTGCACAGTCCACATTTGAATCTTTGGATCTGTAAAGTAATAAAGGGATACTTAGTCCCTCATTTCTGACAACATCCCAAACATTAATAATGGGCATAATTAAACTGCATAAGATGATTTACCAAAATTTCCGACAAAATGATTAGCTATTTAATATTCACTAAGCTACACTTATTTCGAGGCAGATCCCATATTACTAGTTGGGTCTATTACTTCCTTTGTAAGGCTTCAGCAAATTATAGTGAACAACCTTGGGTTTACTTTTTGTTGTTTTTCTAATTTTGTATATAACATCATTGATTCTCTTCAGAATTAAGTAAGGTCCTAACCAATGACATTGGAGCTTTGGTGATCCCATTTTATTAATATTATGGGCGTAGTACCATACAAGATCTCCCTCCTTGTAACCTTGAAAATTTATCTTTGAGTTGTATTCCCTTAACATTTTTTCTGTAGCTAAACTCATTTTATCCCTAGCAAAGTCATGTATTTTATCCATAGATTGAGACAATTTGTAAGCATATTCTGACATTTCTAATGTACTTTCAGGTTGTAGCCTTCCCAATACTAAATCAGCTGGGAGAGAAACATGCCTACCAAACATCATCTCACATGGACTTATGCCAGTTGACTCGTGCTGGGCTGACCTATAAGCTAACATGAGTGAGGGTAAATGTTCGTCCCAATCTTTTTGATTTTGAGAAACAAATGATGCTAACATATTTTCTATTGTTCTGTTTGCCCGCTCTACCAACCCATCTGACTGAGGTCTATATGGTGAGGTTCGGGTTTTCTCGAAGCCTAAAATCCTACACATTTCCCTAAATACATCCGACTCGAATGATCTTCCCTGATCACTGTGGATTTGCATGGGCGTTCCAAAAATACTAACTATTCTATCAATTAACTTTTGAGCGACTGTGACAGCTTTCTGATTACGTATGGGTACCGCATCCACCCATTTTGTAAAATAATCGCCCATAACTAAGATGTAGAGATTTCCCTTACTGGATTTGGGCAATGGTCCCATAACGTCAATTGCTACCCTCTCTAAAGGAGCACCAACCACATATTTTTGAAGTGGGGCTCTTATTCTCCTATTAGGGGATTTCTAGACTCACAAGTGTCACATGTTACACACCAATGTTTTGTATCAGTACTCATTTTGTACCAAAAATATCTTTCCCTTACTTTAGATAGGGTTTTCTTAATACCTAAGTGACCTCCTGTAGTACTATTGTGTAACAGGGTCAAAACTTCTCCCACTAAAGCTTTTGGGATCACTATACAATAATTTTTATCCAACCCATCATGGACATAATACAAGGTATTGTGTCTGTATTCTAAAGACTCGAATCGAACCCAATAAAATTTACAAGTCTCACTTAAATGGGATATATCTTCCCAATTGGGTTGAGTTCCATCTTGTACCCACTTAATGACGTGCTTTAAATCTGGGTCTTCATTTTGATATTTTCCTACATCAAAATTTTCTGTGCTAATTATACTTTCTTTATTTTCAGGTGCCTTTTGTTTCGACCTAGTTTCAACAACTGAACACTTTTGTGTAGATTCTTCAGGTAGATATTTTACCTCTGCTTTAGCACAGTATGTACACTCTACATCAGCACAAGGTCTGCGGGATAAAGCATCTGCGTTCCCATGCAAGCGACCTGGCCTGTGTTCTATTTCAAATTGGTAAGAAGCTAATGTTTCTAGCCAACGAGCTATTTGACCTTCGGGATTCTTAAATTTCAGAAGCCATCGTAATGAACCATGATCTGTTCTTATTTTGAATACTTGCCCATAAAGATAATGGTGAAAGTGTTTGATGGACTGAATAATAGCTAACAATTCCCGTCTAGTCACACAGTATCGGCGTTCAGCCGTATTGAATAGCTTACTATAGTAACTTATGACTTTTTCTTCCCCATCCTGGATTTGGGATAGTACAGATCCCATGCCAGTGTTTGAGGCATTTGTATCTATCACATATTGTCCCTCTTTCTTGGGATAAGAAAGTATTGGGCTACTGGTTAAAGCTCTTTTCAACTTTTCAAAGGCATCTTGACAGTCTGAGTCCCATACAAACTTTTGGGATTTTTCTGTTAATTTGTGCAAGGGCTTAGCTATTACAGAAAACCCTTGAACAAATTTCCGATAATAGGAACAAATACCTAGAAAGCTTCGGACATCCCTAACATTTTTAGGTGTGGGCCAATCTTGGACCGCATCGATTTTATCAGGGTCAGTCTTTATTCCCTGTTCGCTGATAATATGTCCTAAGTATGCTACTTCTCTCTTTAAAAGTTTGCACTTTTTAGGGTTGATTTTAAGGTTTGCTTTCTTTAATCTACTGAACACTTTTTCTAAGTTCCTAAGGTGTTGGGAAAAATTAGGGGCTAAGACAATAATGTCATCAAGATATACCATGCAAATTTCCCACGACAAATGAGAGAGTACTTTTTCCATCAATCTTTGGAAAGTGGCCCCCGCGTTGCACAAACCGAATGGCATGACAGTAAAATTCCAATGACCACCCCCTGGGATTGAAAATGCTGTTTTAGGTTTATCTTCCTCTGCTACCTTAACCTGCCAATACCCACTTTTCAAATCTATAGTGGAATAGTATTTTGATCCTGAAAGGGCATCTAATATTGACTCTATCCTAGGAATAGGGTGACTATCCTTGATAGTTACCTCATTGAGTTTTCTAAAGTCTATACAAAACCTTATCGAGTTATCTTTCTTTTTAACTAGAACTATAGGGGAGCTCCAGGGACTATTTGATTCTTCAATCACTCCCTTAGCTAACATTTCATTAATTTCCCTATTAACATCTTGCATTTTGGCAAGAGGAATTCTTCTTGGGGCTTGTTTAATGGGTCTATTATTCCCAGTATCTATTCTATGCTCTGCCATAATTGTAAGTCCCATATCCTCAGAATTTTTAGAGAAACAACCCTGATACTCTACAAGTAAATCTTTTAATTGCTCTTTTTCAATTTCTGTTATCCCAATACATGACTCTTCATACAGATTTTTCAAATGTTCTGGTAATTTAGTGGGGGTATCTTCTAAGCTGATTTCTGATATAGCTAAACTATCATCTTTTAACATGGAGACTTTCTCCATTTCTCCCATAAGACTATTTTTATGGAGTTCAATTTCCCTATCTGACACATTCATGACTTTTAATGGGATTATCCCAGATGTGGGGTTTACAAGTGTCCTAGCCACTAACACTTCATGTTTACCCATAAATTCTATATTTGGCTCTACCAAAGCCTCATCCCATTTAGGAATAGAATCCAAAATTCTACCATGGGCAATAAACTCTGAGTTGGGAGGTACTTTTACGTCCTCCATTAATGCAACTCTAAAGGTACAATCTACCTCATCACTACTAAATCTAAAACAAGGGATCTCTTGACCCTTAACCCGTAAACACATCTTTTGTACTAAGATATCACATGAATGTTCAGTCATGAAGTCTAAACCTAAGATACCGTTGTATCTAATATCAGCTACTATCACTTTGTGGGTGATTTCATTTTTCCCCATTTTAAAATGGACTTCACATTTCCCACTATTTGGTATTGGGTCCCCTGTAGCAGAGACTAGTTTCACATCATAGGGTTCTAAGGAAGGTGATTTCCCCTCAAAACATTTCTCTAAAAATTGGGTACTAATAATGGTAACATCTGCCCCAGAATCTACTAAAAATCTACATTCTTTCCCATTGATTTTTATGGGGACAAAAATACCTGATTCAATTTTGCTTGCATTATGAACAATTACTTTGGTAGCTTGGGAAAGGGTTTCTTTTGGGCCAGATTTCTCTCCCATATCCCTCTCCACTTTTTCATTCCCATCTCCCTCATTTGAGGTCAAAAGAGTATCATTCACGTTTGATTCATCTTTATTTTCACCTACAATTTCTTGAAACTCTGTTTCATTTTCCTGGGGTTTCATTTCAACTTCTTCTAATGGAGTGGGTCTTCCCCCAAATTTTGTCGATTTCCGACCCCCGAAGCCGACACGGGAAGGTTTTCCTGCGGTTTCCCCGAACTTGAGTTATTTCCCTTTTTGGGACCTTGATTTTGGGTGCTACCATTTTGGTTTCCCCAAGAATAACCATTCCCATTTTCTTTTTTATTATTTGGGCCATTATAACCGGATTTTTGAGCTTTCCAACCCTGGTTATTTTTCTGATTCCAATTTTTCCAATTTCCTTTTTTAAAAGGTGGACTGGGATTCTGTATTCTGGTTGTTTTTTCTAACCTTTCTATGTTTTCATTTAATCTCCCCAATAATTTGGTCAATTTAAATGAATCTTGGGTGTTACCACTCCCACTAGCATCTATGGCGTTTACATTGTTAAACTTTGCACACTTCTGTGTATCCGCCAACTTATAAGTTTCTAACCTAATTGCTAGAGTTTCTGCTTCATTTATATCCCTAGGTCGGGCCTCCCTCAGGCGCAGCCTAATGTCGGGATCTGGTAACGCGTCTATAAATTGGTCTAATGTTAATACGTTAGTGAGACTGGGCTCAGCGCTGGGATAGGCTTGTCTGGTTAATTTCTTTATTGCCTGGGCCAGCTCAGAGATGCTTTCGTTTTGACCCCTCACCCGGGTTTTCAATCTTGCCCTAAACATTTCAGATCTTTCTGTGGCCCCAAAGCGTCTTTTCAAGGCTGTTATCAGGGTATTATAATCCCTTCGCTGACCTGGGCTCAACTCTCCCAACAAACTACATGCATCTTTAGCTAAATGACCTGCTAACTGTAAAGATTTAGTTTTGTAATCCCAATTATTAAGGTCTGCGACTATCTCAAACTGAGAGAGATAATCATCAAAATCTTCATTCCCATCAAATATCCTGGGTTTAGCCCTTTCCCTGGGGGGATCCCTAGTGGGTGTTAACACATTCCTATTCCCATTGTGATCGGGAGTGCTAAACCTGTTTATATTGGGTACACTGGGTAACTGATGGTAATCTCCCATCCCTGACCTTGAATCTTTTCTACTAAATTCTGGGAGGTCACCTGTAAAATTGAATTGAGATCCTATCATCCCTCTATTTATCCCATTCTCTTCTCCCACTCTATATTGGTCATATGAGCTTGGGTGTCTATTTTCCCTAACATTGTCATTACTTAAATGCGATGGGATTTGATACGGGGGTCTATTATTTATGTGGGCATCTTTTACCCTTGTTTGATCCCGTTCCCATAAATTCTGGGATTCGTGTTTAAACTTAAAAATCTCTTCCTGCATATTCTCTAACCTCCCATCAATTTCTTCCCTAATGCTTACAAATTGCTCTCCTATCTTTTGATTCATTTTTGCAAATTCACTAGAAAATTGCTCTTGTAAAACCTTAACTAATGACACATTTGCATTTTCAGATATGGGAGACATGGCTGCTGAGATATCTTCTGTGGGAGCAGGGACTTTCCCGTTACCCGCAATGGATCCAGCGGGACTGAAAATTTGCTGACCTATGGGTCTGAAAGTGACTTTCCCGGACTCTTCTAAATCTGACATTTCTGTGATTTTTTTTTTTTTTTTTAAGTATTTTATTGTACATATGAAATTTCAATGATTGTAAATTTTGAATTTAATAAAGCTAACCGAGAATGCGGAAAATTTCTTCCCAAATAAAGGGACTTGATCCCACTTCTGACACCAGTGTTGGGCCTCCCACCTCGGGAGAGAGTGGGGCAACTGTGTGGGCTTTCCACTCTCGTATGTTAACTTGTAAATTAATAATTAAGTCAGGATAAAAGTTCAACAAATAAAATTTATTTACACTATGTACAATTAAATGTAAGTATTGTTATAATAAAAATCACAATACAATATATATCAGTCTCTTATAAAGTGAAGTCACTCCCACAACCCGTAGGTAATATCTAAATCTCCCAAAATAATTATAAAAATTAGCTACTTGTACTAAAATATACTTTCCTTGATTTAATATAATTTATTTATACCTATTCTATAAGTCCTATATAGTTTTAATAATAAATTGTAACTCCCATAAATTCTCCCGTAAGTTTTCCCGTCGATGGGTCTCCCACTCTACTTATGGGTCTCCCACAGGGATATCTCAGCGTCTCAATTTAATATAACTTGACTAATATAATTACCCATCTGGTCTGCATAGGGTCTGCCATCCCTTTAAATGACTGCCAATGATGGGAGTACTTCTATAATACTAATCTGGAGGCTTCCGTATCCTCCCAACTTCTCCCCCCTTCTCCTCTAGCAGACGAATTTTTGCTTCTTTATATACCTTTACTGTACCCACTGGTAACCTCAATTAGCCAATCGCTGACCCGGAATGACCCTACGCCACTTCCGGTATAAACAAATCAGGGAAAGTGCACGCAGAGAAGTTTTCTAATAGAAAATCATTACTAACCATACAAAATGGGATTTTATCTACCAAAATACGATAAGTACAAGTAGCTATTACGTTATTAAGTTGATTTTAACAATGACAATACAATGTTCAAAGACGAAACGTGATAATTGACTTCAAACATGCTATCGAGATCGAGACCGGGTCGAAATACAGTGAACCAGATTCCAAAACAATATTATATGATTGACAGCATATAACTTATTTCTTTTACAACTTTTTATCAATTATTTAATAACAAACAATCATGTACATATAAATATGCTGATAACAACTGCATACGCTGCGAGTGATCAATGAAATACACAACAGTGATGAAATGAATTTCGTAACAATAAGAATGTTTGTTAATTTATCGAATTTAAAACAACCTGTGGATTGTTATTCAAAACGTATAACTTTGTACTTATAAGAGGAACAGGACTGCATTCTTCAATAGATATCAGAGTATTGATATATAAATGGTAACTCCTAATTAATTACAGAAGTTAGATATAATGAATGTTAAATATACAGTATATATGTATCATTTAAAGAAAAGTAATTCATGTCATGACTTCTTTAGAACAGTCAGTCTTTTTTTTTTTTAAATTATATTTATTATAGCCATGAACAGTCTTTGTCTCAGATCATGAATTTGGAGGTCAAGTTAAGGCAATCTTAACTAAAGTAAAATGAAGGACTTATTCTTAATTTTATTTCAATTGGTTTATTCAGAGAGCTATTTAATTTTATTCTATCATTATGATAAAATGAAAACTTAAAATGAAATCTTAACTAAAGTAAAATGAAGGACTTATTCTTAATTTTATTTCAATTGGTTTATTCAGAGAGCTATTTAATTTTATTCTATCATTATGATAAAATGAAAACTATACCGGGGCATAGGTTTAACAGCCTGTCTCCGAGAAAAGCATGCAAAATCTGAAAAATCATCCAGAAGGGTGTATAGAGCTTTAAAAAAATTCATTTTGTGATATATTTTTAAGATCTGGGTTGTTTCAGGATATTAAAAATAAACCTTAAAAGTGTGTCAATTGCTTCTATTTTTAGTAACAACCCAGTTTCTATATTTAGCAATAATTGGCATTATATAGAAGGTAAAAATAGGAAAGTTTGAGGCCTGATAAAGTTTCTGCAAAATTATTTTCAAAACTGTATTTTATTATTTCATCAATACATAGATGTCAAAAATTACAAATATCTATTTTTCATAATGATTACAACTATCTGTCGTCTATACTGAAGCCAAGTGTAAGGCGAAATTTGGAACTTCGGAATAAATATGGATATTTAGGACAGTGGCACAGCGGTGGGGGATAAAATAATTTGATAGAATAAAGTTTTTTATAATAATTGATTTATGTTCTATCAAATATAAAAAATTCACCCTTGGCTATTTAGTGCAGATATATTTTATAAATTGTTGAAATGATGACCTAAGCATGTTAGCAAAGCTCTCATTTTGTATCATAGAATTGCTAAAATACTATTAATATGGGTTCATTTGATGACCAATGAACATAATTTAGTCTGAATTTATATTTAGAAAGTCTATAAAAATTCAAAAGTTGATAAAACTTAAAATTACTCAAAAAATGATAGAAGAAAATAAGATGACAAGAATGAGTAAGTGTGTATAAGAGTTATCTCCCGCTGTGGAAGTCTTCATGTGAAAAAGGCGGAAATGACATTCCAATGTGACAATCTTGACATTGCCAAGAGGACAATGCAGCTTCGGAGATTTTTGATACATTTCGTGCCTTGTATGATAATGTCAAGTATTTTATTTGTATGACTGTATCAAGGATCCATCACACTGTTTGCGCCTCTTTAAATCTCCGACCGACACGCTATAGTATGGACCGACTGGAGGTTTGATTGTGAAAAGTGGATTTTTTCTCATGTCCATGTTTAAAGTTTTGAATCTATCCAAGACATACGGATAACTTGGGGGTTAACATGGTTAAAATGGCGAAGAAGAATAACAAACTTCTGCTACCTTGACGTTGACGAGAAACTGAAGGATCTGACCATGTTGACAGGTAGGCCAAATCAAGCAATATGAGTTGCATTTTTAATGATTTTATTTTGCCATAAAAATGATATAATGTGTTATAATGTTAGATTTGTATTTGAATTAAAATCTTTTTGCTCAGTAAGACTAAAATGAAGTACTATTAAAGTGTTTTAGAAGAAAGACTTCCGTACAAGCAAATTATAATTATTTAAGAAATCAATATTGTACAAGACAATGATAATGCAATCTTTATCTTGCTTCAATCATAGGTTATAAAAAGGTTCTTTCATCGCAATAAAGCAAATATGAACAACAGAAGAATATAAATATTTTAAATTTTTCTCGGATCTTGAAATAGTTAATATAAAAAATTTGGACATCGAAGTTGCAGCTCCTATTGCTGTCAATATCTACAGTGAGTCAGTGACCTATATAGAATTTGTAATAGAAATTTGAATAAAGAATGAAAATGTTCTAAATAGGAACAGTCATGTTTATTGTTTGATATGTCATACATATATATTTGTGTAAAGAAATTAAGAAAGTTTAAACAGTTGTGAGGAGATGGAGTAAAAATTAAAACTTCTCTAATTAAAAAATATTCAACTGCACATATGCTTTGATTTGCTTACATGTAATTTATACTTTTTGAATTGCGGCATTGTGCAAGTAGTGAAATAGTGTGCTTCTCAAAATAAGTCTGAACTAAAGAGTATATATAAAAGTGCCAGGTATTCAAAGAAGGAAAGGTTTTTTTATCCAAATATTATCACAAATATTGTTCTATCATATATACTTTAACAATTAATGTATTCAAAATGAATACAGATTTTTGCATAATGATATTTTAAAAAGGTAATGGGTTATGATAATATGAACTCATAACAGAAAGTTTAAATAAAACATTTAAGCTTGCACAATAGTCAATTTATGATACTTAATTAGTGTACCATGTGTGGGAAAGGTCCAAATTATTCAAATTTCATAACAAACCTGGGTAAAGTTATAAATAATTTACTATTGATTAACTTTCACTTTTTGTAGCAATATTTATCAACATGCAAAGGACCCCAACACATTAAAAGACAAGTGTCCTGATCCAGATATAAATGGTAGGAATTGTTTTCTGAAAAAAAAATAATTCAAAAGTCTTATATGAAAAAAAGTTTAGTCAAATGCTCTTTAATTGAGCTATTCAGCATGTTCAGTGACACAGTTTTAAGTTTTAAGAAATATTAGGAGATAACGAACATTATTTCCTATCTAGCTTGTAACATGAGCTTTGATGGGTTACAAAGTAGGGTGTAAATATCGGTGCACCCGACTTGAGCCGGATGTAAATAAAACGTGACGTCACAATGCATACATTCTCTATATGATAAAAACCAAATAACGTGATGTCACGATGCATTGTAGTATGTAGTTATCTAAATCGATAGATTGAGAAACACTTTGATGTTTACAAAGCATTTTTATAGGTACAAAGGAAATAAATTAATAAATTCGTTATCCAGATTCAATCAAGGGTGTACGGGGATTTACCCCGGGTTGTATTCCATACACCCTGAGGCAATCGTACGGGGATTTACCCCGGGTTGTATTCCATACACCCTGAGGCCGAAGGCCTCAGGGTGTATGGAATACAACCCGGGGTAAATCCCCGTACACCCTTGATTGAACCTGGAAAACTAATGGTATATTCCAGCTCAAAAGTCCAACAATACAAATTTTGTGTAGAGCAAACATGGACCTCCAAAAAATGATAGATGGTATCATGTTTTTTTTTCTTCATGGGGAATTTATGTCACAATGTCACATCTAGCTTTGGTCAGCTTTTTGACATTCTTCTACAATTTTTAGACAGACACCAGGTACTTTCACTTTTTTGTCAGTAGAAAGTGGTGCACATGAATACACTTGTACCAGTTTTACCCACCGGGTATATTATATTTTTAATAAAATATGTTTTTAAGATACCTGAACATGGTATCACAATTTTTTCAACCTTGATCTCTCCAATGACATTTATTTCATTTTTCAAGATAAATCTTTATAATAAAATTAGATATAATGGTAAGAGCAATTTGACTATGTCCTTTTTTACCTTGAGTGTTCTAATGAATGTTTCAACTTTGACCTGCAATTATGATTTTTGTAATTATAAACTTAATATTCTTAAAATCAGTATTGGTGACAGCAATCATTTTGCCATTATTTTCTTACTTAGACCTTTCCAATAACCTAACTTCCCTTTTCCTCCATTTAGCAGTTACTAGTACTTATGCATGTACAAAAAATTATTCTTTCTGTCTTCATATTTCACTGATATATACTCAAAGAAGGAGGACACATTTCTTTTCATTTCATGGTGCATTTTGTTTTATAGGTATTACATGCAGTTTTTCCAACAAAGCAAAACAATGGAGCAGAACTGAAGTGTTATTTCAATAGAACCATGATCTGATTGATCAAGTGAAAGATGATTCCATTTGTGAAAGTTGTCGAAACACTACAGCAAGCAAAGAGAGTAGTAATCATCAATACATGTATTACTCCTGTTAATATTCATCAGACCAAAAAGAATTTTTAATTTGGAAATTTGAAAAATATTTAAATTGGCAATTGAAAATCTCACTTATTTTACAAATTCAATATCAAGTAAGAGCATCACAGCAAATTTGTATGCTATTAAAATTTTCAAAGCATTAGAGAGTTTCAAAATTTACTGATACAAACTGCAAAGTATCCTATATTAAGGAACAGGCATTGGTGGACTTTAGTAAGAACCAACAGGAAAATGTATTTGTTGGGCTTTAAAATCCATAAAATGATTCTCCCAGAAAGTGAACAATTACTTGTCTATGATATATGAAGAATGTAAGAGAGCAGTAAATTGTCCAGATTGTGTTAAGCCACTTTTTTATGGCAGAAGAAGAAAGTAATGAGTGAAAATGATGAAATTTTATACACAAAATAAATGGCTAAGTAGCTCAAAAAAGGAGGATATATTGTGTCGCATTCATCCAAAAAAAATTTCAAATCAATTCACCTTCCCCCTGTAAAAAGAACTTATCTGAAATTTCTCAATGTTTGTATCGATGATGTTGAAAATTTGCAGACTTTTTTTCTACTTACACTGTACATGTAACACTCAAATGAATATGTTGATCAAATGACTAGTATGATGAATAATGTGTTCACTTGGTTCACTCTTGTAAATATTGAGCAAGTTTGTATACATGCATTAAATGTAAATAAAGGTTTATATTTAGGTTTATCCATTTACTGGTTTATTTAAGGAATCACTGTCTAGTTAGGATAATATGTCATGGCATCAACACTACTAAGAGGGAAACATGGGATAATTTGTATAACGGGCGAAGCCCGTTATGTTCGCCCGTTATGCGTAAATTATCCCATGTTTCCCACTAGTGTTGATGTCCCTGGCATACTATACTAATTAGACAGTGATCCCTTATATTTCCATTTCATTGTGAAATGAAATTTTAGATTTAGACTTTAAAAAATGTAGACATAGATTTAAATTATACAAGGACTCCCATGCCAATTTAAACAGTCCTCGCCCACTGACTTCAAACTTCAAACACAAAGGCAGCCACACAAGATTTACATGCATATTTGGCCTCCTTACTTTCAAAGAGTTATCACAGAGAACAAAATTAGAAGTGGAAGTATAATGAATTCATAGCCAGCCCCACCCCCCCCCCCCCCCCCTCCCTGCCTCTTTTTCTATGTATTTTTTTTTATTTCAAGTCATTAAGTATTAGATTTAGAGCTATGTTTGTTTAAATTCTGTAATACAGATAGGAAGAACTATTGAAATTAACTTTTTTTTTAGTTTTGGACATGTTTTGAGCCATTTTTTGAGTAGCTTGAACTGTATCCTTGAAATTTTTTATGTGAAAATTTCACAAATTTTGACTTTCAATATTTTCTAAAGTGTGCATTGGCCAAGGGCAATTTTTATATATTTTGTTCACATAGGCATTCTTAAGAATAAGCAATAAAATTTACTGGATTAAAACATACCTCCTTATTACTAGAATAGTTTCAATTCCACTAAAAATTGTCACTTTTCCAAATTTTTGAACAGTGCCAATTTCATGACCTATTTGCACTAAAACAAAATGAATGTTAATCATTCTGACTATGCATTTAAGAAGAACTAATCTTTATTCTTTTACAACAAAACAGAATATTTGAATAATTTTTAAAGTTGCAATTTTTTCTCTCCTCAAAATATGTCTAAAATGTTAAAAAATTACCTCAAATTCTGTTGCATAAGAGCTATTTTTAGTAACAGGCCATAAAACGTATGTGGGGTGGATTAGCTCAATTAAAATTTGTGTGATTTCATTTTATGCATAGTAAATTTAGTTCATAAAATTTGAAGGCAATCGGAGAAACCTGCTTTTGGACTAATTTGCATGCTTTTCTCGGAGACAGGCTGTTAAATAGAACGATGGAACCAACATCGTTGCCCTTGATTGCATGGTTCTTTATTTAAATTATATGATATGCAGAGATAACAAACCGCATTCAAGAAATCCATCAAACAATACAAATTAAGCAAATACAAATATTTAACTCTAAAGAGGTTGTATTTGATGCCATGGATAAATTATCATCACCTGTCGACCTTTCACACTCGCCGAGTCATGATCGGAAAATAACGGGAAATTCCGTCAACAGTTCAGTATATAAATAATGGACGTACAATAAGTATGAAAAACGTGAGTCAGCAATTTACTGAATGATAGATTTATTTTATGACAAGGTCATTGTATCGATTATATTATTTTTGAAATCATGACTTAAAACGAGAATGTTATCTCATCAACTTGTCAATAAGTTTTTTTTTTGTAATAAGATTTTATTCAGCACTTTTATACATAACAACAGGGACCTATATACTATATAGGTCCCTGATAACAACAATACATAAACATTACAAAAATAATAATAGAGAAACATGATTATATGTTGAATACATCAATTCTTTACATATTTATGTCAAGTTATTACTAAAATAATAAGTAAATTCGCTGTTTTTTTTTTCGATTACAACATTTTTTTTATAATGCATATACATATAATGGAATAATAATAAGTTATCTCGTTTAAGAAAATTGTTCAAATGTAGAGCATCAACTGAGACACCCATATGTAGGTGATAAGTGAATGTTTTAATGGGAGGTTGACGATTGAAAAGTTAAAGTCATCACATTTATCATATAACATTGTTGTTACATTACCATCAACGTCTTTTTCTAGTAAGATATCCAAATAAGAAACAGAGATATCAGCCCCAGTGGTATCTTTAATTTTAAGCATGAATTAGAAGACCAGAAAAAATAGATTATTGAAGAGACTTTCTAAACGTGTGTTTGGACAAAACAAATTTCTAGATAATCAAAACTTCCTAAATATTAATAAATCTTTTCTAGGAATATTACAACGGAATAAATTGTAAAATATTTTTAGAAAATTTTCAACTTGAAATATGAACTCGACTCTTTAATAGGCAAGCGACATACGACAGATTTTACTGCCTACGATATAAGAACTTGGGTACACATTTCGCATTCGTCACACCTGACTGTTTTGCTGTCTATAAGCGTGGAATGGCGACAAGTGTTTATGCTGGTCATTTTACATTGCCTTTGAATAGATTTTATTGCAATTACATGTATTTGTGTTTGTATACTGCACTGACTTCTGAACTATTATGTTTATTTACTGTCTATATCTTCTAACGTGGAAGAGGTACACAGTTATTTTTGTCGCCACCCGGTCCTACGTTACATACGTCTACACCGATAACGACTCATTACACTTAACACTGATTATTGAACGGTTTCTATAGGGGCCCTCAGATATGACAGCCGAATTCGAATTAAGAATCGTGTTCAGCTTTAAAAATGATAAAGGATTTCTATTGATATATCTTTCTTCTATCAACTGACTGAAAAAGCAAGTTTTAATACAATTTTATTAGTAGTGTATATTTAACCGGTCGGCAGAGGAATGCTCATTTCCATGGCACTTGATCCCACCTCTAAATGTTTTTTCTAGGTCCATGTTTGCACTGTTCTAATTTTGTATTGTTTAATGGACTAATGAGCTTGAACGCTGTTGGTTATCTCCTTATGTTTCATCATACAGGAGCTGTCATATTATATAACAAGAAGTAAGTATTATTTCAGTAATTGTGTGTATTCATTAAACAAACAAGTTAATGCTGGCAATATTTACAAAAAAAGGATGCCTGAATTGCTACATATATTTTGTTACCTGTTTATTGTAAATCATGCAAATGATAAATATCTTTAATAATAGGAATTTGTAAACTCCTATGGTGTTGAAAATTCTACCTTCCCGCAACTCTTCAAACTAATGTATAGCATTCTTGTTACTCAAAGATAAAATCTAGGCGGTGAAACATTCATTTTATTTATATATAAGCGTGAAAGTTGTTACTATCAGACTTTCTGATTACAGTTTGTTTTATCATCTGTTCTTAAATTAAAATCATACAATACGTATATCCCCTTAAGGGACTAATCTATCCCACTACATAACAATAACAGATTTAACATGTATGACATCATAAGAAAGAGTATATAGCGATTACAATTTAGCTTTCTTTTATTATGATAGTTGGATATCGAATTATATAAATGATATAGATTCAGTTCAGGCTTGCTGAAATAAAAACATTTTACACTCCGATACACATTAACATGGGTGACCCATATTTTGAAATAGGCAATACGTGTATATATATATATATTTAAAGGTAATATAGTTTTCGTGGTATTTAGAATGACAGGAAATATAGAATGAAAGACGATTAGTATGCGTGTATTTTGGGCAAAAGAAATAATTCTAGGTAATCGAAACTAGGTGTTCACTTTCTTAGAAAAGTTTATGTACATGTGTAATTGAGTTGTAGTTATAGATATTTTTTTAGTTTTATGTCATAGAAAAATGCAGGAGTTTTGTTGTTATTTTTCTCTCACTGACTGCTGTATAACAAATAAAGAGCTGACATGGAACAATACAATCTTTTTTACTCAATTGCAGCATTTGCTTCAATTTCAACGAAAACAATAGATATGCTAGATATTTGAATGTTCATGATTTGTACAATCTAATTAGATTCTTAATCCTATTTTTGCTTTAAAATGAAATGAAGACCCGTGATCAATCCCTGAATTAGACAGACTAGGAGAAAGAATACAACACTGATACCTGAAAACACAGGGGGAGGTCAATTTCTAACGACAGAAAAAGTCAACTCCCGTTAGTCTATCGATAGACCTAACAATGAGTATGAAAAACGTCAGTCAGCATATGACTCAATGATAAAAATTGTATATACCAACAAGGTCATATCGTATCGACCATAGAACTTACGAAATGATAATTTTAAACAAAACTGCTGATATTCTTGTTTCATCATCTTGTTTGTCAATAATTTACCTCGTTTGGTCATATAGGGATTTTCGATTTATATAATTTTTGGACTTTTTCAAAGTCTCAAAAATTAAAAGATATTTATATTTATAAAGAATCTATTGATAAAATTTGTAAAAATGCAAAAGCATATTTTGAAAAACATGTCTTCTGATTTTTAGATTATATTTGGCATTTCGATTTTGGAAAGGAGTTTATTTGTAAAAAAAATTTTTAGAATGATGTTATAGTAGAAGTGAAATGAAATAAAGAAAACAAATTGGTGTGAAAAATGTCATGCGAACACTATCTTTTCCAGCGGTTGTAAACTTATTACTTGGAACGCATCTTTTCAGATTCGTATCACATTTCAGGTATTTAGACTGACCACAGTCCGGACATGCAGGTGAATCTTCGTAACGAACATTCGCTGCAAGATCTGGTTTAAGTCCGTCCTCATTTCTCATCCAATAGAAGCAATCCATCGTTCGGTTTGGATGGTGACGTTTAATGTCATTCCCAACAATTTCATATTCTTCTTCAACGTTCATAGCCGATTGTTTCTGAATAAATTTGGTCCATATATAGTCGATGTAAGCATGGTGGAGAAAAAATACGGGGTCACGGGGAGAATCGTCCAAAATGGACATCATACCACCCACCCAATCGTGAACAACATTGTGTTGCCCTTCCAAGGTGTGAGTATTGTTTTTCTGGTTGTATATTATTTGTTTCATGTGATGCACGGACGGATCATTCTGTATCATATCGATTGTGCTATGTGTCATTAACGTGCCGGAATTATTAAAATTCACACTTCTCTGCAGAGTACAATTATCAACGTCTCTCCAGAATTTGAATGGACCTGTACTCACATTACCATTACCATTTCCCAGAAATTCCTCTGTAAAAACAACAGACTTTGAAGGTGTTGGGTCGTTGTCCATGTAGTTGTCTAGTAGGGAATCCCAATACGGTAGAGCCACCTTTTTATTTTTCTGACGAAGAGCTGCCTCAAATCTATTGAAAATAGCGCATAATTGATGATTAAATTCGATATAATTAGATCAAGACAAAATTGCCAAAGCTTTAATTCAATTAAGGTTGCTGTTTTAACTAAAATGAATAAAATAACTTTGCCGCTTCATTTCCACTTACGAAAAAAAAATTGAACAAATGTGTTGAAATGATTGCATAATATGTAATATGTAAATTATCAAAATGGAATGGTAATAGATAAAAAAAATCTCACATCAGAAGATACACTCGGTGCCATCCTAAAAAGTTAGTCCCTCTATGAATGGAACAAATGGTCTGGTTGGTGTGTATCATTGCAATTGCGTCATATTTGTTGGGCCATATGGTCTAGAACGAAATTTTAGAAATAAAATTTTATACTCGATGTTAAAATCTACAGAAGTTTCACTTCACTGACTCAAAAAAAGAATTCTCATTATGTCATTTTTATATTAGTGCATTAATAGAAAACATATTTGTGTTTTTGATTAAGAAAATCAAACAACTTCGAAAAATCTGAATTTTTCTTCAATCCAAGGCAAATGATTTTTGAGAGTAGGAAAAAATATTCAAAAGATGAATACATTTTATGATTTTTAGCGCCTCTATGAACGGACTGAGATTTACATAAATACCTGATCTGTTACTATATACCGCAGAAAACATCTTTTCGTAACCTCATTCTTCTGGAAATATTAAATCAAATCTGCAAGCTAAACGCGTCAAATGATATTTTAAACATACACCCTGGTATATCCTTACCGTATCATTTTTGAGGGCCAGTACAGCATCAATGTATTCTTGCTTCTCCGTCTCACTCAGCGTCCTGATCTCCTTCCGCGTATGTTGTGTGTCCGACATTGATTCTCTGTAAAGCTCATAAAACCAGTCCTGGGTAGGCTTGTTAAGCGTGCAGAAATAATCGTATGTTACATTTTGACAGGTGCCCAGGTCAAACAAGGTTTCGTTGCAGAAGAAGGGATCTGTATCCGTCAAAACCTCAACCCTTAAATGAGGTTCTACAAGTGCAGAAATTGCAGGAAAATGACTTGCAACGATAAAAAACAAAACGAGGCTTTGCAGACTCTCCATGTCAAACTTTGAAGATACATTTAAAATGTGCTACTTTATATACCCCAAACCTGACTTTTGAATACTTTGTTCTCATCCCTCTTTTCTAAGAATGTACGTGGTTCTGGGAATGCATTGTCGCACCTTATTTCATACAATGGGATATAGTCTACAAAACTATGCAAGACAATCCTTAGTTTCATTTCAATAAAGATATATGCACTGATACACTCTAAATGATGAAGTTATATAAATAGATTTTTTTTAAATACCAAAAGTGATTTGAAGATTTGAACAACAGACAAACCTCTAAATGAACTTACATATTTTAGAATTTATAAATTAGACCATGGAAATTAAAATAGTGAAGCAAAGACAACCATCAGTCAATACATGATAGATATATTTGGAAACAGTATATTTGAGAAGTGATGTTAATAAGATGTGGATACTCAAAATTCCAAAGAATTTTAAGAATATTTTGTAGCAGATTTACAGTTATTCGTATTTATGTCTATTTATAATTTTGTATAAACTGTTTAATAATTTAAAGTTAACTGCAGTATTTTATTATTTGGGTTAACATGTAATCCAGTAACCTATTTATTTCTTTCACTCCTCTACACTGATCTATATATATATTTTTTTTAAATGACCATTTTTTTTATTTACAGAAACAACACATTACATATATGTTCGGAAGCAAACATTTAAATATAGTTAATGACACACTCACAAACAGACATACACACACTTACATACAGAGTGAGACTCACACCTACAATATTACATGTGGAAGGGGGATGAAATGAATATCAGTCAATATAACTATAGTATAAAACTCCTATGCTTAGTCATTACTTTGAAAAAGACATTTCCAATTAGACCATCTTTTTTCGAATTTTTCAACATCATATACTTTTTCTCTATAACAAACTAGTTTCTCAGGTACAATAATAAATCAATAAATAAAATGGTACACTTTTTTCTTGATGTCTGAAAGATATATTTATTTACTAATACAATAATAATATTCAAACCCACATCAATCTCTGCAGTACAGAGGATTACATTTTGTATATTAAATTGCAACGTTCTACCAGATTTAAAATAAATCCAATCTTCTAAGGATGACCAGATTATCTTGACAAAATCACATTCAATTCCCCACAAATTAAAATCCAGGCTTTTTGATATCAATGACAGCTGCTTCTTCAATACAAATGGAACTCGTAAATTTACTTACCTCGTCATTGGACATTTGCCAAATTATTTTGTTAAAACAGATTTTGATTGCACAAATAAGTACTCTGAAGTGAAAAGAAGAAAACACTTGCTGTGGCCTTCAACTCGACATTTAGATATATCGACGACGTATTGTCAATTAATAATGATAATTTCCATTCCTACGTCGATACGATATATCCTGGTGAGCTTGAGATAAAAGATACCACAGAGTCCGATACTTCTGCTTCATACTTGGATATTTTACTTGAAAAAGACACTAATGGTAATCTAACAACCAAGCTATATGATAAACGTGATAACTTTTCTATCGTCAACTTCCCTTACTTATGCAGCAATATACCTTCATCACCTGCATACGGAGTATATATATCTCAGTTGATTCGATATGCAAGAGCATGCTCTACGTATGAACAATTTCTTAAACGAGGTAAATTATTGACAAGCTAGTTGATGAATCAAGAATATCAACAGTCTCGTTTAAAGTCATCATTTCGTAAGTTCTATGGTCGATACAATGACCTTGTCAGCAAATACAATTTATCATTGAGTCAAATGCTGACTGACGTTTTTCATACCAATTGTTAGTCCATTATTTATACACTGAATTGACGACGGATTTTTTCCGTTATTTCCTGATCACGACAACGAGCACACGGCGGGTGTGACCGGTTGGCAGGGGATGCTCACTCCTCCATGGCACCTGATCCCACCTCTGATGTTTCGGAGGTCCGTGTTTGCTCTGCTCTTATTTCGTATATTGTTTAATGGACTTTGAGATTGAATACTGTTCGTTATCTCAATATCCTTCATTACATAAATCATTTTCTAACGATTTATATGTTCAAATAAAATGAAAGAACTGCAAATGATTTATTTTAGAATTTGCACATTATTTTTTTTTAAAAAAGAATATTTATTTTTAAAAAACATAAATTTGTTCTTGACCACTCCTAAAACCATTCAATGAGCAACTAAAACTTGCTAAACAACTTTTAATTACAGTATAAATTTCCAGAAAACGTAATGACCGAATATGTTCTTGCAAACAGACAGTGGACAGCGAGATTATATAAAAATACCTTTCAATTATTTAATGACCTTGCCTTGAAGAATGTTACCTCTCTTATTTCTATCTCTTTATTGAGTTCGTTTAAAAACCAAACGACCCTTGTCTTTATTCTGTTATCTGATACTTTTGATGTGTTAGTTCCTATAATGGTTTACAGGTTTTGTGGGGTTTTTTTTATCTTACTCCTTCAGTTTCGTAAGTCAGACATGCTTTATATTATTTTAAATGAATGAATAAAATATTTTTACATCGTATTACCCCACTCTTTTTAGAGATTGTATAGCAGGTATACCAGTTTTAAGTCTAGATATTCTGTTATTACTTTCATATTAGCATATATACGGGATTTCTTTTAAATCGTTCAACCCAGGCATAAAAATCCTAAAATGGTAAGGTATATACCCGAAACCTGACTTTCAAATCTCTTGTTTTCATACAATGGGATATAGTCTACAAAACTATGCAAGACAATCCTTAGTTTCATTTCAATAAAGATACATTTAACACAATAAAGTTAATAAGTATATAAATAATAAATTTAAAAAAATACCAGGTTATCTGAAGAGTCGAGAAATAAACCTTTCAAATGAGCGCTTTAGTACAGTTCATGAATAAGAATAAGATTTAATTAGTTTAGTAAAGATAATTATCAGTCATCTATTCATTTTATATATCTTTTGCTGTAGACAGGTGCACACGTGGGCGGGCGACAAGGATTGCTCACTTCTCTATGAGCCTGTTCCATCCCTTGTGTTTTAAAGGTGCCTGATCGCGTGGATAGAACATTCTGTAATCAATTCAACCAAAAAAAAAGACCCATTGATAAGTCTTAATCGCGAACCAGGGACCTGAAAGTTCTGTCCACGTGATGATGACAAAAGAATTTACGACTAAGGCCAAAAACTTAAGTTGATTGTGATATACCTCGAAGTTGATGATTATATGTAAAACTGCCAGTGTAAAACTATATTTTTATATTTCTTTAAACCAACTAAAACCGTTTTCAATTTAATGTAAATCAGAATGAAATCTTGGTCTTATCGTAAGTTCTTTTGTAAAAGAGGCCCCAGGTCAATAAATGAAGCATAAGATTTTTGAAATGCCGATTTTAAAGGAGTTTTTTTTTTAATCTCTGTAATATCAACGGATCAGTGAGTAGCATACAGTGCTTTAAAATTGGATCGTACATAGAGGAAACTCTCGAGTAGAGAATGTGCAAAACATAAAGGCCATAAGCAGGTAAGTGGTATATAACTACATAAACGAGGGAAATTGACAATGAAACATCTCGTTTTTTATACAATTTATTTATTCCTTGGTCTTATTAGGCAGCAGAATTTGTGGAAAATCTTATGCGTGAAAAGAAGAAAACAATTGCTGTGATTTTCAAATCGACATTTAGATATTTCGACGACGTATTGTCAATTAACAATGGTAATTTCCTTTCCTACGTCGATACGATATATCCTGGGTAGATTGAGATAAAAGATATCACAGAGTCTGACACATCTGTTTCAATCTTGGATATTTTACTTGAAAAAGATTTTAATGGTAATCTAACAACCAAGCTATATGATAAATGTGAAAACTTTAACTTATCTATCGTCAACTTCCCTTACTTATGCAGCAATATACCTTCATCACCTGCATACGGAGTGTATATATCTCCGTTTCTAAAACGAGGTAAATCATTAACAAAAAGTTGATGAAACAGGACTATCAGCGGTCTCGATTAAAGTCATCATTTCGTTAGTTCTGTGGTCGATACAATGGCCTTGTCAGCAAATACAATTTATCATTGAGTCAAATGCTGACTGACGTTTTTCATACTCATTATCAGTTCATTATTTATACACTGAATTGACGCCGTATTTTTTCGTTACTGAGTATTTTCCTATCATGACAAAGAGCACACGTGACAGGTCAGGTGTGACAGATCAACAGGGGAAGCTCACTCCTCTGAGGCACCTGATCCCACCTCTGATGTTTCGGGGGTCCGTATTTGCTTTGCTCCTGTTTTATATTGTTTATGGACTTTGATATTGGATACTGTTCGTTATCTCCATATCCGCTATAATCAGTTAAAAACACATCTTAAAGCAGATGTATCAAAGTCATCGTTTATTTCAAGTTCATTAGGATTTATCGAGTTGGCATCCATATCAAATATTGGCAATCATAAACCTTACCTAGCCATTTAATTAATTTAACAAAATTAGCAATTTAAGACACGTCTTAGAATTTTTCGGATTATTACCGGTATACCCAAGACAATCTAACATTATTCCGATATGAAATTATATGTTTGAACTGAATAACAGTGACGTATATCCTGTCTAATATTTTCCCACACATGTACCAATTCGTTATGGTTTTAAAATAAACAATTGAAATTTTATTTTTTCGTGAGTAGATTGTATAACACAGGTATCAAAAAAGGTATATACACTCATTTATAAGGTTGATTCTTTAAGAGCACAAAAATTGGTAACCCACAGAAAAATGAAAGTTCTAAAATATATGGAAATACCCGCAGATTTGCCGGTTTATTTTAAAATGATGCTTTAAGAAATATTATTGAATCGATAAAACGTTTTATGTTTTGGAAGTCAAAAGTCCTTGTATCTTTGATAAGACATGTTCTAATTATACAATGGGAAAAAGCACACCTCTTGAACTTCAACAAGACTTTTTATATATCGAATTAAATAAGCGCGAGATAAGCTGAACACAGTTTTCGAAAGTAAATTCAGGTATCAATAAAATCAACAAAAAATGCACAAAAAAGCAAGACAATTCATCACTCATTGTTTGATTCGAAGTTATAATGCTTGAGTTTATGCAAAACTACCAATAATGATGTGCATGGTTTTTTATTTTATATTTAAGGTGATTCCACCCTCACAATTTTAATGGTTCAAAGTATAAAAATGGATTTATTTTCATTTAATATACTTCAAATGTTCAAGTTGTTGCAAAAAATGTATAGGTCACCATATTATTTAAGATGCAAAACATAATAAACAGAAATGTATGTCAGCATAAAAAATCGCACATTTTATGTAAACAGTGTTATAGATTGAATAATTGATTAAATAAAGAAAATATGCATTTTTAAAATTCTTTTACTTGACAATATTTATCATTACACCTATTGTAAAGCATTCTTCCAAAAGATATTGTTCTATTAGGTATGAATTTAAATTAATTACAGTTTTTTGCAGAAATCAATGACATCATAGGATGGTGGAATTACCTTAAGTGAAATATATGCTACGCTAATGACAAAATTAAATTGATTTTCCCGGATATAATTTTGTTTACATGCATCCACCACTTCATTCACTTGTAGCAGACCTCTTATCTATGAAAAAAATATTTGATCATTCTAATGAATTGTGTAAAATGTAGTGTTGGCAAATCGGACGTTTTTTAGTTACCAGTTACTCGCTTCATCTTCCGATCGAGTACCCGGTTACTAGGATGATTTAACGTTAAAGTATCCACATCTTTTACATATCTTATTGTTTACTTATCGGTAGTAGTAATACACAAATATACTGTATATGGACATTGTATTTACAATACACGCATGCGATATTGTCAACGAATATTGATTTTAGATTAAAGAAAATAAGGAATGTGACACACGCAGAACACAAATAAAGATATCGTCAATAACCGTCCTACAATTGCTTTCCTCATGCTTTTCTTTTCAGCCCCCGAAATATGTCGCTATCAAGGAGAATAATAATCATCTACATACTCCGTAATTAATAGTTTATTTGTTGAGATTTTGATTAAACTGTTCTTTCTTACAACTCCAAGCTTAATTTGTCTGTGGCGGCATCTCGTTAAATTATCAAATGAGTTTATCATAACTCAGACCTTCAAAAGTTGTATACGCCCAAGCTAGCAAAGCTATTAATTATATAAACTGTGAAAACTATAGCTAATCAGAACAATTTGATCCACTTCAAGTCTATCGGTACCTAAATCTAGGGAAATGTGTAAGTATATACATTTATAAATTATAAAACAATCATTTTATATGCATTTACTATGTAGATTTTTTTCATGCGAGTAACCGAATAGCAGTTTTACTAACCGATACTCGTATCGTTCGACGGTTAACCGGTTAACCAGGTACTCGTTGCCAACACTAGTAAAATGTATTTTTTTTCTTTATTTATTTATATAAATATCATACAATACATTGTTTACAAAGAGTTTTTTTTACAGCAGACACAGTTTTAAATATTGAAAATTTTGAAAATTGTGTAAAATGTAATAATTTGTTATCATTGATATTTTTCATATATTGGATACAGATTACATCCCTGTTTGAAAATATTACACAAAAAAAACGAATGTTTCATTTGTCAATTACTGACTAATTCATTTATTCTGATTGCATTGTTATGACTCTTGCACAGTGGCTTTCAATCAATTGGTCAAACAAGATTTCTTTTCTACATCGAAGCACAAATTCTGTCCTGGACATTTCTGTCCATATGGTCTTCCATTAACACATCGAACAAAATATGGACATCCCATTGGGTGTTCCTCATAGTAATCTGATGTTTTATTAGTGCAGTAGTTACCTGTAAGGAAAAAAGGCATTATTGCAATATTTTTAAGCATTGCCTATCTATGTTATAAAATATATTATTTGAATATTTTTCATTTATTCAACCTACCTTCATTACTTAGTATTATATATTTTGTATTTGAATTTGATCATAATTCTCGACAACTTTCACAGTTTATCAAACTAAACCTCTCCTTTAGAATTGGTACAGATCGTGCTAGGACTTCCATACTTCAAATGTGTATTAACGTATTGTGACTAAACCTTTTCATTGTATGCATCTTTTCTACCTTTTGACTTCAGAGTTTGAACCATATCTTTATTTTGAACGGTTAAAACTAGACCTTTATTTTTCACGGATGTATTTCTTGTTACAAGACCATTTTGGATAGCAATAATTTTATTCTAGACTTTAGAATTTGACGAACTTTTGAAAGGCTTTCCCTTGGGTACCATAAAGTTTGACCTTATGGCCTTAACATTGACGTTTGACTTACGTTAAGAAAACTTTAGTCTTGGCTATAACTTTTGAAAGATTGGTGCTTGGGCTTTCATAGTTTAGACGAGCCCTTTCTTTGATGGAACAGTTTTTGATTTCTTGAGTTGACCTTAGAATTTGATTTCTCAAATATTTTTACTCCGCCATAGCTGCCATACATGGGCATCAGTGTTTAACAAACATCTTGATTTTTAATGCAACATTGTCAATTGTGTACGATAATGTTAACAAAAATGAAGGTCATGCACACACTACTTGACGATATTGAAGAATATAAATACATGTACTTCCCAGCAGGCTCACAACGTTGTTCAAATGTTGAATATTAGTTGAAGTTGGGTTTATATGTTGTTAAATCTAGATACAATATTGATTCAACGTTGATTTTTCAACGTTGAAAATGTAAAGTTGAATCAACATTGAATTCAAATTTTATTGAATTGACAACATCGATTCAACGTCAGATCTGAGCAGTCCAATTATACTTTTGGCTGATAGATAATTTGGACTATAATTGTGTCGGACTATAACACTGTTGGACCATAACGAGGTCGGTCATGATAAAGTCGCACTACCGTATATCACTACTAACTATTATAACTAACAAGGATGGCAAATATAGGAATTTTACACAGTCAATGACAAATATGAATTCAGTACGAATTTGCCGGATAATATTCAAAAAGACAGCAAAACAGTTACTGTTAAGTTTTGAGAATGATTTTATATATACAGCTGTGGTTAGGTTTTAAGAATTAAAACTTGATTTGTTATCAACCTTAATTGATCGTGATTATGGATGTTTTTGAATTCCAACTGACGCCAATTTCATTGTACATTATAGGAGTAATCAACTAAAAGCTGCACCACAGGACTCTGTCCACTCAGAAGACCAACACAATCCATTAGAGAATACTATAATCAGGAGATCTTTAGCACCAAGATTTAATTAAAAAGATACTCTTTAAAGAAAGCATTTCGGCATGTCAGAGTATCATTGAAGAGACATAATTTGTAGAAATGATATCTGGTGCATCAAAAGTTGTACCGTATAAGATTTACATCTTACCTTGGAATGGTTTCATGTTCTGGACTATTTCATGACCACAAGTGAAAATACAAAATGTATTTTGGTAAAAATTATTGTAACACAATTAACTATTAATAGGAAATTAAACATTAATTTTTTTTTTCATATAGTGATATCTACATTTCAAATGTCTTTGTCCGAGATAAAATTACAAATTGTAAAGGTAATTATTTTCCTATCAATGTATTGGTGCGGTTCCAAAAAAACCACGTGCAGGGCGGGACAAACAGCTAGACAGAAGCAAGGCTTAGAGCACGTGGATTGGCGGAATCAAAGCATGGAAATATAAGGAATAACTGTTTTTATTTTTCGATTTCATGACGATGATCAATCGATTGGCTTGCGTGATAATTTTATGCATAAATGCCTTTGGCGTTTATGCAAATTATCACGCAAGCCAATCGATTGATTACATCATGAAATCGAAAAATAAGACAGTTATTCCTTAAATATACCGTATGTTTTGCTTTAAGGGGTCCCGACCCTCTGATATAAATTTCACCTTAGAAAGTTTTAAATTCGTAATATTGATTTTCATAAACAACAATAACATTAGACCCAAATGGAAAATAGTTTGAAGTATAAAGCGCTGCTTTTTTTTTAGAAATGTTTTTCATGTGCAGATCATGATAAGGAGAAATTGAACACAGAGAATAGAGAGAGTAACGATTTATTATCACAACATTAAATTTAATATATGAGGTGCAAATGAAAATAATACTTACTATTATACCTATATAAATCATGTTAGAAAACATCATGGCGCGATGCTTTCAGAAAATCACAATGTTGTATGTGGTTGTAAGAAAAAAAATATATCTGTGATGAGGAGTTATCTTTCTTCTAAATATTTCTTCATGTAAAAAAATATTTGGTATAAAATGTTTTTTAGGGCCATCCATATGAACATGAAGATGATTGTTTGTTCACAAACCTTATGGACAAACCTCGTATTTTTAGAGTGTACGTCTACAAGTCCTTACCTGGTATGCTTGACAAAGTATATTCTCTGGAACTTGGAGGTTTACCAGTACTGTTTAAAGCCACAGAATTTAAGGCTAAGCATCGTATAGTCACATTGCGCCAACTATCAGACGAAAGGTCAATTGAAAAATCCAACGTTTGTGTACTGCTGCAGTTCCCAGCAACCTCAGAATTCATCCTAGTCTGACCAGCTGATTGGTAGATACTGAAGTCTGTGTCACCAGGACGCTTGATCTGAATCTCAAGTTTTCCTGGTGGATGACCAACGTCTCCAGTACATACATGACTCATGAGATTTTCCCCGTCTATCAAGTTAGGATGTAGTGTTAACTGAGGTATACCTGGCTTCACTACAATGCAAGAGAAAAGTTAAATGTCAAAGAAATATTATTTTAATTTATAAATAACCTTTCCTTGTAAAAAATGGTCTTTTTTCCATTAATACTAGTTACAATTGTAATGAGTTGTTTCAAATTAAGTATGGTATTTTCAAAACAACTGAATTTTTTAATTGTATTAAATATTTTCTTAGATTATTTGCTTTATGTATTTCGCTGATGAAAAAGGAAATGAATGTAAATAAAAATCACCTTTCAACGTAACAGTAAAGGTTGTCAGATATGATTCTACCCGATCGAATTGCATCATTACCGAATATATACCATCATCTTCACAAGAGGTGGTCTGGAAAGTGATGTCCAAAGTCAAGGAGGAGAGTGAAAAGACAGCACTAAGTCTTCCAGAATAAGAAGAGGAAACTATCACTGTACCGCCAGACTGGACGGATAGTATGCTTGAGTTTGATTTTGATATATTTAAGGATAGGAGGTTTGAAATATTTAAGTTGCAACTGATATGTGCTGATTCTTTCAGGAAGACTGACACCGATGTACATTCCAAATCTAAAATACATTTATATGCAATTTATAAAATGATTAAGCTATAAATACATGTATTCCTGAATACTTAGGAAAAAAATTGCGCTCAATTTTCCCTCTGAATGAGATTTGTTTTTTAATATTCATAGATTTTTTTTGTCCTTTCACATACACAGATTGTACAATAGATTAGTTTATGTTCAATACATAAGTACTTTCATTCCATCGAGAAAATTTATGAACATGGCATAACTACAAGCAAGAAATAATCAATGTCCTTACACTTGTTTCCTGTCGAACCAGCAGTTGTTGGAAAAGTAAAGGATGGTGTAGTCAAAGCTGAAATACGAAAAGAGGGACGTAAGCTAAAAAGAACTATTTAATCTCTGCGTCAAAATTACATTTATACTAGTGCATGTAGATATGCTGTAAGATGATTCTAACAATTTAAATGTTAAAGCAATATGAGCTGCAAATTTGATGTAGGATTTTTTGTAACAAAATTGTAAATAACTTTTTCAATGAGAGATAATAATGACGTTAATAAACTTCTGTTGTTCGTATTTGAGAAGGAAGATATATTCATAAGCTTTGATTGAATTAAAATTACATTATTGTCGTCCTGTACACTAATGATTTCATATATAAAACATATTGGATTGTTTACTAATATATAGAAGTCTTTCTGTTTTAGTCTAATTAATCCTAAAGGTTTAAGTTACATACAAATTTATCATATATACACACTTGAACAGTAAAACAGAATTTTCAAAAATGCAACTCATATTGCTTAAAAGGTGTTTTGAAAACCAACACCATATTGTTTTGCTTAGAGGCTAGTATTTTTATAGTCATTTGTAACAAAACTTTATGCGCCTGAAATTTACTTGTTATTGAAATGCCGATAATTATATTAAATCAGGAGAGAAAGAAGGATATGGAAATAACGAACAGTATTCAATCTCAACGTCCATTAAACAATATACAAAATAAGAGCAGAGCAAACACGGACCTCCGAAACATCAGAGGTGGGTTTCAGGTGCCATGGAGGAGTGAGCATCCCCTGCCGATCGGTCACACCCGCCGTGTGCTCGTTGTCATAATCAGGAAATAACGGAAAAAATCCGTCGTCAATTCAGTGTATAAATAATGGACTAACAATTGGTATGAAAAAAGTCAGTCAGCATTTCATTCAATGATAAATTGTATTAGCTGACAAGGTCATTGTATCGACCATAGAATTTACGAAATGATGACTTTGAACGAGACTGTTGATATTCTTGTTTCATCAACCTGCTTGTCAATAATTTACCTCGTTTAAGAAATTGTTCATACGTAGAGCATGCTCTTGCGTATCGAATCAACTGAGATATATATACTCCGTATGCAGGTGATGAAGGTATACTGCTGCATAAATAAGGGAAGTTGACGATAGAAAAGTTAAAGTCATCACGTTTATCATATAGCCTGGTTGTTAGATTACCATTAGTGTCTTTTTCAAGTAAAATATCCAAGTATGAAGCAGATTTAAAATTAACAGAATAAATTTTACTTATTACACCCAACTCAAAGTTATAAGTAGATTCTATGCCATTTTGCATTTTACCTGTCGTTATTGGATTCTCACTGCATACTGCATTATTGCAATCCTCACAGTAATTTTTCCCAATGTAAGCACATTGGTCAATATTTGGGCACCTTGATCCAGTAGGAGGCTGATTCTTTTCACATTGAATGTATGTTTTGCAGTGGTCAACTTTTTCATGATCGATAAATACAGTACCAGTCCCATTGAAGTCTCCACATGCATTAGCTGAAATGTCAAGATTTTTAGTTGTTAACAAATACATTTCAACCGTAAAAAATTGCAAATAAGCCATGAAAGTACAAAGTGAATTTACAGAAATCCTTGAAAGTAAGGGACCTTACCTGGAATGACAAAATAGACCTCTTCCTTTTCACTTGCGAGAACCGGTCCATCTTCTGTCTGAATCTCACATTTGATTTGACCATGGTTCCACTGATTAGAAACATTCAGATAAAATTTCATTCTTTGAATAGTTGAACAATTTTCACTTAGTTTAACGTCTTCTCTTATCAGCAATATCAAACCATCAGCAAGGATGACTTTGTTGAGAGATATCGTTGTAACGATTATTTTGGTGGAATTCAAAAGCATTTTCTCGTTGTATATAACTGCTTCCTTGGTCTTGGGATTGGTAAATGTAAGGGAGAGAAATCCGTTGACTTCCGGATACCCGATTTCACCGGAGCAGTAGTGTGCTGACAAATGAAGGAAACTTTTCTCCACAATGTCCACACTGAGAGACAGAGACACAGGTGTTGACCCTGCTGTAGCTGTTATAATTAAAACGCTGGAATTTAGGTGAAATATATTAATATGTAAACATGGTCATCTTGCCACTTCTCTAAATTACAAATTAAAAGAAACAAGTAATTTTTAAAGAATAATTTTTTTGATTTTGAAAATTCATTTTAGTTTTCATTACTTGGGTATTTAGGCATTCATTTATCTGAAATAGATTTTGCAACTTCCAATCGTTGTAAAAATTATTAAATAGTTGAACTTTACAGTTAAGTGTCATGTCAGGGAAGCATAGGTGGCTTCAAATTGAGTAAATTCATTGTCAAATATTTGAATATTTGAAAACCATAATTATTTTTGCAACTTTTAAGGCATTTGTTAGCTAGAAATATTATTGATTTGATTCAGACGGTTTTAGTTTTTTTTTGTTCATTGTTTGAAGCCCCTCTAGAAAATTTTTCCTTTGTGTGCAGACGCCGATGACTCCACCTTGTGCTGATACAAAAACTGCAAATTATAGATCTTTTTTGTATATAAAGCAGCATGGATCATTGATTAATATGAAGCTTAATTGAAAAATAATGACCCTATATCTCATGCTAATTGATTACATAGTGAGACATTCATCTGCATACTATAAATGCTATAAAAATGTGTTGGCAAATAATTACATTTAGTGTAATTTTCTATATGAAATCCATTAGAAATACATGACGTTCAAATCTCAATAACAAACGCGAAACCTTGTCATCGCGCGTTAGAATACACAGTAGAAACTGTATGCATTTTCAAACTTTATGAACACCAAAATCTACAGTTTGACACAATTTAATTTTAAAAAATGAAACCTGTTGAATTAACGTAATAATACAAGAATTGTGCATTTAAAATCAATTTGTCACTTTTTTCCTCACAATGTGCGTTATTTAACTTTATGTCACAGGACTTGATTTGAGGGTGCTAAATTTTGTACAAAATAAACAATAATGAAGAGAAAAAATACATGTAATACATTATTCCTTTTAACACATGCCGACAAATTGAATACTGTGCGTTGAATAGCAATGCTTAAGGTGACAAGTATATGTTTAAATCTAGAAATACTTGAAACGTCAATTCGCGAATTATTATTCTCGCGATTTGACTTTCCAGGGATAGTAATAAAATAAGCGATTAATGATTAGGTATTCCCAAAATAACTTTGATATACTCTTTTTTATCATATTTCACTATATATTTAGGAAAAGGTTTTTGTTTACAAGTTTTTAGATATAAGCTACAGACTTACTTGTTGGCTGTAGAGTCAAAAAGAGTGGGGACGTAATCTGAGTACTGCCGTACGTTACTGTACAAAAGTACTGTGCCTCGTCACTACACTGTAAGCTTGTAAATACCACCGTCAAGGTTCCGTTCTGAAAGTTTCCGAGTCCTGAAGTTCCCGGACTGTTCGTAACCATGCCATTGGAGTAGGTCGTTATGGTAACGTTCGTGTTGTTGGATATTTTGTAAATTGAAATGTTCTGTATAGATGTCGCTGCTATATTTGTCTTGCAAGCGATGCTCACCTCATCACCGGGCTTACCGGAAACATAGTACTGGGCAAAAGACACGTCTGAAATTTTACGAAGAAACGAAGAAAAACCCGTTAGTTTTTAAATCAAAATTTTAAAAACGTTAAATATATATATGAGTTATTGCAATGGAAATATTCAAGACAGAAAAATCCAGTGTTATATTTTTATCATAAATTCGTAGTATAAACTTAGCAAGATATAAATGAGCATAAAATCTCATATGCGGTTATATGATTTAATGATACAAAAAGTATTCCTTGTTTTTTGCACTTATCCAATCAGTTTCATTCCTATGAATGAAAATATTATCATCCATCAAAAATTACATCAACTGGAATATACAATATAAGGCGAAATTGCTAATTCTTTACAATGTAATGTAATGACAACATACCAGAGGTCAAAAGGATAACAACTCTCGATGTAATAACAGTGTGGTTTAGTAACCTGTTGGAAGCTACACAGTGTATTATGGAACCGTTCATGTTTTGCTCGAAAGAAAATTCGCTTTTGAATATCCATTCAAAATCCACAGTACAATCACCGTTCCTGGTTGTTGAATACTTGCTCCGCATAGCAGGTTCTTGTAATCTGGATCCATCTGGAAATTGAACCTCTAAGGCGACGTCGCCATACTCAAAGTCGGTTTTTGTGCGGCAGGTCAATTCTAATCTTTCTCCAGTGTAAAATGATGGGCTCATGTCAAGAGTGACGTTACTGACAGGTGCTGAAAATATGAAAATAGCTATGAAATATGCTTAGTGTCATTTTCAAATACCAAAACATCCTTTTAAGGCGCGATTTTTTATAAAGAATGTAGCCAATAGATGAAACGTCATAAAACCTTAACTTTTCACCGTCCAGGTACATTAATCTATATCAACTATAAGCTTACCGGTAATATGTACGACGCTGACATTTGTTATAGACGATTCCGCAATGTCCATCATCTTGATTCCACATGTTAGACGAAGTAGTGAAGGACACACAGCCACAGAGCTTAGATGAATGTTGAATGCTACTATTATCGTCTCGTTATCGCCTGTAAAAGTGACCGTAGTTAGATCGTTTACTGTTTTCTCAGACACAGTTCCATTTATGAAGTACTCTGCAAGGACAGAGATATCAGAGTCCAGTTCCTGGCCAGCTGTTATGATACTCCAATCGTCTTCCACTTTGATTGTGCATACCAGTGTAATATCTACTTTGGCTAAGACAGTTGCACTAGGGAAGGACACATCTGAAGTAAAGGACCCATAACTCGTTAAAGCAAATAACAAAGCACGCTTAGACAAATCGTGTACTAACTATATTTCAGTTTACAAACAAAATTCTCTTGTAAAATCTTACAAAGAATTTATGAATATTTAAACAGCCTTGATAAACAATTTATCAGAATAAATGGGGAAATACCCACCTGCTGTACTTAAATAAGAAATTGTTGTCGTCTGTGTATGGTCCGTGGTTGAGAGGGATGTATAATCCAGAGACATGTCAGTGGAAGGCAGCATTGTAGAAGAAGTGATATTGTAGTTGGTAGTGTTTTCAAAAGTTGAGGACTCGGTCGTGGAAGTGATATTGTAAATGGTAGGGTTTACATACGTTGAAGAGTCTGTTGTGGAGGTGGTATTATAGATGGTAGTATTTTCATACGCTGTGAAGTCTGATGTGGACGTAATATTGTAGATAGTGGTGTTTTCATATGTTGGGGAAACTGATGTGGAAGTAGCATTGTGGATTGTAGTGTTTAAATAGAATGAGGACTCGGTCGTTGAATTGGTATTGTACATGGTAATATTTACATACGTTGAAGAATCTTGAATGGTAGTGGTATTGTAGATGGTAGTATCTAAAAACGTTGTGGAGACTGGTGTAGAAGTGGTATTGTCCATGGTAGTATTTACATACGTTGAAGAATCTAGCGTGGTAGTGGTATTGTAGATGGTAGTATCTACATACGTTGGGGAGACTGGTACAGAAGTAGTATCGTACATGGTTGTATTACCATACGTTGAGGAAGTTGAAGTGAAAGTGGTATTGTGGATATCAGTGTTTGAGGATTCTGTGGTCGATACATTCTGGGTGGATGTAAGGTTTTCTGTCGTTTTATCTGAAGTTGGTGTTGTCATAATCGAGGTCTCTGTTGTTGATGTAAATTTCATTCCCACGGTTGTATCGGTTGATGGTGAGATTGAATTTCCTGTTGAAGATAACTCTGTTGTTATGGTCTCTACAAATGTACAAAATAAAATGGTTACGTCCTGTATCATTTTTCGAGAGGGACGTTAAACAATATACAATCAATCAATCAATCCTTTATCATTTGCTTCAGGGTATGAAAAATTGAAAATCATTATCAATATTTTATGTTTATATAACATATGCATTTCTTCTGTTTTCAAAGACTTTGTATTTTATTTTGGATTACCCTAGTAAATACTCAACTCATAAAGTTGAATATGATGTGATTGTGTTAAGAAATAAAACACAATTATAACATGCACTTAATTATATAGCAACTGTCAGTTAATATTTTCTTCTTTTATTTGAATTCTATTTTCTTATCTTTTTTTTATGAAACACAATCACTTCTTTCAATCGAGTAAGTTGTATTAAGGTTTGGAAAATTCTGATAATATCAGCAATGTGTTCGTAAAATATTAATTCAAAGGTTTTCTGTCCTTAAATATATCAAATTTTCAATGAGAAAGAAGTAAATATTTTCTGATTTTGTTTGAATATTTTTAGGTATAGTATAAATGCAAGCAATATTGATTGTGGTGTTCTTGATGCTTAAGTCATTGTTTTGAAGATAGAGCTATAGGAAACCAAATAACAATATATATTAAGATTCTTTACAGCACTTAATAAGACGTTTTATACATATTCTCTTCCCTAACCATAAGATTTGCTTCTTGGAATGAATGAAAAAAGTGTAGAGAACTAATAGTGGTCGATTTCATGTAAACTACAATCTATATGTAGGTATGTGAACTAAGCATAAACATGCACTCTAGGAAATTCCAGAGGTAGGATCAGGTGCCTCAGAAGAGTAAACATCACCCGTTGACCGGCCCCACACACAGTACACCCTATGTAGTCTTCGAATTGACATGAAACAAGTCAGTCAAAATACGATTCAACGAAAGGTCGTCTTTGCTAATAAGGTCATTTTAACAAGCGTAGAATTATAAAATATCTACTTTAAACAACATTGTTGAAATCTCTTAAACATCAACTTCCATGTCAGTACCCTGTCATAGTTTTATACGGTAGTAAAGGTTCGACAGGGGATGCTTACTTCTCCCCAGCACCTAATCCACCTCTGGAATTTCCAGATGTCCATGATTAAGTCCTTTTTACATATTGCTTAAAGTTTTTTTAAGACTGATCACCTTTCGTTATTTTCTCTCTTTTCATTTTACCTGTAGAAGAAGACATTGAAATTTGGGAAGTTGATTGTAATTTTGGTGTACTTCCAACTGTCGCTGTTGTTAAAATCTCAGTTGTGGTTTGCACTGCTGAAAGAGAATAGCTAGTATTCTCTGATATTACAGTGGCACTGTCTTCTGTGGATGCACCAATCGTTGTTGTTTGTGAAGCTGTGGTTTTTGGTGCTGTTGATACGAAGGATGTATCTATATCTGTTGTTGAAGATGCTGTCGAAATCCCCACGGTTTGTAAAGAATCCGATGCTGTTTTTACTGTTAATGGTGTTACCGATGTGGCTTCAACTGTTTTTAATGTCTCTGGAGTAGTTATTACTTTAGTTGATGCTGTTGAATTCTGTTCTGTTGATTCCATAGTCGTGCTTTCAGTGGAGTTTGATCCTGATGAGGTAGGTGTAACCATCGTTGAATTTGTGGATATGGCTTCAACAGTAATTAAGGGTGCTAAGGTGGTCTTCGATGATGTTGATTGTTCTGGTGTTGTTTCAGTTGTTGTTGGTATTGTTGACGTGGATTCAACCTCTGGCAAATGTGTCGTTGTAATTTCAACTGTTGTTAGGGGTTTTGATGTGCTTTCGACTGTTGATTCAACCGTTGGTAAATGCGCTGACGTACTTTTGTGTGTTGTTGAGGATTCTAGTGTGCTTTGAACGGTATTTGACATTGTTGATGTTGCTTTACTTGTTAAATCTGTAGTCGTACTTTCAATTGTTGTTGATGATTTTGATAATGTTTGCGTAGATTCAACTGTCGGTAATTGTGTGGACATAGATTCTTCTGATGTTGATATTTTTGTAATGTTTTCAACTGCTTTTGATACTGCTGTTGTAGTTTCATTCTTTAAAGATTGTGTTGGTGATGTAATTGTTGACAATGGATTTGACGTCATTTTGTCTGTTGTTGATGCTGATGATGTAGTCTGAAATGCAGTTGATTGCATTGATGTTGGTTCATCTGTTGTTGAAATTGTTGTCGCTGGATTTGCCGTCATTTTATCTGTTGTTAATACTGACGCTGTAGTCTGAACTATGGTTGATTGCGTTGAAGTTGGTGCATCTGTTGTTGAAGTCTTTTGTGTGGTTGACACCTCTGTTTTTGTGGACGACGTTGTGACCATTTCTGTAGAAGGAGATGCGGTTGACGTAGTTTGTCTGGTTGATGCTTCTGTTGTTTTTGTGGATGATGTTGTGACCATTTCTGTAGAAGTAGATGCGGTTGACGTCGTTTGTGTGGTTGATGCTTCTGTTGTTTTTGTGGATGATGTTGTGACCATTTCTGTAGAAGGAGATGCGGTTGACGTCGTTTGTGTGGTTGATGCTTCTGTTGTTTTTGTGGATGATGTTGTGACCATTTCTGTAGAAGGAGATGCGGTTGACGTCGTTTGTGTGGTTGATGCTTCTGTTGTTTTTGTGGATGATGTTGTGACCATTTCTGTAGAAGGAGATGCGGTTGACGTCGTTTGTGTGGTTGATGCTTCTGTTGTTTTTGTGGATGATGTTGTGACCATTTCTGTAGAAGGAGATGTGGTTGACGTTGTTGAGGTAGATGGTAGATTGATGGACTTGATTTCAGGTAAGGGATCTTGTTCATATACTTGTAAAGTCGTTGTTACTGAGAGAGTCGACGTGTCAACAATATAGTCCCCGAACACAGTGTTAGAATTAACAACTCTAACAGAACTTGTAATAACACTGATAACTTCTTCATTTGTCACAGTAACTATATCCAGGAAGTACAAAGTAAAGGTCACAATTATACTTCCAGGCCTGAAATCAATACATAAATATTTCATTAAGATACAAAAGTCGTTAATACAAGAGAGGTGCATAAGACTTTGAAAGAGAAACATTAATGAAAGTAAATTTAAACAAACGTTAGACTCTGTACGTCACAGGACTGGTAGGTGCTGCCATAAGGACTGTTGTTTGATTTAAAAGTTCTTTCCATCTAAAAAAGACAATTCTAAGATAAACTAAGAATAGGTGTTTTTTAGAATAACATAAATCAATGTCAAATGCACAACGTGAAAATGTTTTCGGTATCTCTGGATTACTTTCCAAAAGGTACTCTATTTTTAACTTGGCGTCAAAAGTAAGTTTAACTAACTATAAAAATGTTACTCCCTGTTTTTACTCTTGACAATCTGTTTCAAACTGATGGTTCTTTGACAAAAGTTTTGTAGCAGTTCCTACAAATGCCTTTCAACAGCCATGTTCACTTTAATTAACATAAATTTCATAAATAGTGCTAGACTTAATTGTTTACAAAGCCTTTCTTTGGCCATTGTTTTTCTTTTGTTCTGAACATATGTCAAAATAGTAGACACTATTTGTTTCTAAAGCAGAAAGGTATGGATTGTGGCAACGCACTTTGAAAAAATTACGCACTTTGAAAAATTTTTTCAAAGTGCGTTAATTTTTGGGACCAGGTTAACGCACTTTGAAAAAAAAAATTTTTTTTCAAAGTGCGTTAATATGGACCATATTAACGCACTTTGAAAAAAAATTCTGGATGGCTTAGTCAGTATTCCTACAAATCTTAAGTATGATAACTTATCATTTGAACCTGATTTGATACTTTTTGTCCCCCGCTTGAAAAGTGGGGAATATAAATTTGGGTCTACCTGTCCGTCCGTCCGTCTAGCTGTCCGTCCATCCGTCTTTCTGTAACGCTTTCGTTTCCACACGATATCTCGACAACCTTTGGGCTTTTGCAATGAAATTTAACATAACAGAATCCCTGTGGCCTTAGGAAGACCCCTTTTGAATTTGGGGTCAAAAGGTCAACATTCAAGGTCGTAAAGAACTACGAACGATAGTATTATTCTTCCGCCTATCTCTAAGTCAATTCTCAAAAGTTAACATCTTGGAATGATTCTCAAAATTTTTATACATATTTATATGAATTTTTATAAAACCTTACTTTTTTTGGATACCAAAGAGAAATAACTCTATAATTATGGAAAAACTTGTGCTTTCCACTATAGAAATCAACGGAAAACTGAAAATATTTTTAAAACAACTCCCCCCCCCCCCCCCCCCCCCCGTGAAACAAAAATTCCTTTTTACAGATAATATGGACTGTAATTTTACAAATTTCTGCCAAAGCTTTTTGTGTTTCACGGGGGGGAGGGGGCATATGTTTATAGACAAAAAACGAAAAAAAATGCTTATTTTTCACAAATTTTAAAGCTATTTAAAACTAAATAATTGTATTTTATTAATTTATATATGCTTTATTTATTTGCGTAAAACATGAGAAAAGATATTAGATACATGTTAAATGAACAATTCCTATGAAAATATCATGTAAGTTAAATACCTGGAGGTTAACAGAGAGATTATCAGATATGGTATCAAATTAACATCGAAAAGCAGACAGGTACTTAATATAATTAAATGTAATTAATGTAATTAATGTAATTAATATTCTTATTTTCCTGAAAATGAACATAAATATACTTTGAGATTTAAAAGAACAAAATTTCGATTTACTACAAACTTCCTTGTACAGTGCTTATACTGTATTTAGAATGCTCTTTTTTTCAAATATCATTGACACTTAAGTTTACGAGTTATAGAAATAGATACATCTGGGTGGGAATGATAAAGAGTTGAGCTGATAGACCTTAATTTAGCCAGTCTTTTTTTTCGTTGTCCGTTTCTAGGTTCTTCAATCCATCAGTTTTTAGAAAGAAACACATAAAAGGTAAGGGCACCGCAAAGCGGAGCATTCCTTCCCAAAAAGCATGTTCAGTAAATCAAGGCAGCATTTGACATCGATCGCGATACAAATTACATCAATTCCACACAAAAAAAATAACATACACATAAAGTAATAACACACGTAATCGCATCACTATATCCCATCATACGTTGCGAGGGGGTAATACTGTTGTCTATTTCTAAAATATAAGTCTAATTCCTTTTGTTTCATGAAAATTTTTTCAAAGTGCGTTAAATGTTTACATGGTGTAAAATTATGATGTACAGTCTTAACGCACTTTAAAAAATTTTTTCAAAGTGCGTTGATTTGGTCCCAAATTCAACGCACTTTGAAAAAATTTTTCAAAGTGCGTTAACCTGGTCCCAAAAATTAACGCACTTTGAAAAATTTTTTCAAAGTGCGTAATTTTTCAAAGTGCGTTGTAACAATGGATTCAAATCAAATTCACATTTAGTTAAAACTAAGAATTTAAAAATGAATAAATGAGAAGTATTTTGTGGGTACCTGTAAAGTGCGAAACGAAATAGAAACGAAATAGAAACGAAACGAAACGAAACGAACTGAAACGAAACGAAATCTGCCGAAACGAAACGAAATCTACCGAAAAGAAACGAAACCTACCGAAACGAAACGAAATCAAGACGAAACGAAACGAATTCAAACGAAACCTGCCGAAACGAAACGAAACAAAACTATCATTTTTTTTAATCAAGGTATGTATATTATTATATATGTGTAACTGCATATGGACATTTTTTTTTTACATATAAAAAAAAATATATAAAGTTCAAGCACTTATTAATATAAAATTTAATTACCGATAAATTATGCTCCCTTTTCAGTCTAATGGTGTATTTACATGTTTGCCAGCTGCAAATATGCACTAGCGTACTACGCATGTATAGTTTCAATATGTGCAGTATTTTCAAATTTTTATACCTTACTCTTCTTTTCAGTCCTTATTTATCTAGATACACCATATCTATTAAAATTGATGTGTTACATGTAAAGGCTCGTTTATGTACAGGTCGAAGTAAAGTCACTGTACTGTTCATTTTCGTCGAAAGCAAATTGAAAGTGGAGGGTTTAAGTGTAAGAAAAAAAATTTATACCTTAAAAAAAAACACCTGACAAGCAAAAAAAAAAAAGAAATGTCCGTCCAAACATGAAAAGCTTATTTCGTGTTGGGGACGGGGGTTGAACTTCATTAGCAAATTTTTTCCAAACAACACCACTTTCCTCATTATTTTAACCTAAACTACAACGTGTCTGTGGAAAGTGGGGGGGGGGGGACTAAACCTACGCAATGATGTTTAATATCTATACTAGGTCTACATGTATCTTTGGAAAAAAAAGGCGGGGGGGGGGGGTTAGGGGGCTTAGCCCGGTTTCGACGCCTATGCTGTTGTATTGCAAATGTCTTAAAACATACGATATACCAGAGACTTAGAGTATTTAGTATTCCATTCCGAAGTGTCCGGTTTTATCATTCAATTATATACATGTAACAAAGGTGATATCACCTATTTGAATAGGTGATATCACTTTTTGCCAGTAAATATCTAAACGGCGCCCCATATGTAACTCCAACAGTAATCTTGTGTATCCTTTCTACGTACATGCATACGGTCCTAGTTTTAGGTGTTGGTCCCCCTACTTTTTGCAAAGATATATATTATATAGGCATTGAAAATTGGAGTTTGCCTTTTTTGTTAGTTAAGCCCCCCCCCCCTTTCAATTTTCTTCCGACGCCTATGTATGAGCTTGAAGCGAAACAATTGCCTGTGGTGCTTGAACTATATAAATGTTTTGTTTTGTTTCGTTTCGGCAGGTTTCGTTTTGATTTCGTTTCGTTTCTTCTTGATTTCGTTTCGTTTCGGTAGGTTTCGTTTCGTTTCGGTAGATTTCGTTTCGTTTCGGCAGATTTCGTTTCGTTTCAGTTCGTTTCGTTTCGTTTCTATTTCGTTTCGCACTTTACAGGTACCCGTATTTTATTTGGAATTTAATATAAACTAATAACAAATCTCAACCTGCTCTAGACAATCTGTTTAAAAACTAATGGTTGTTTGAAAAAAGTATTGTGACAGTTTCTGAAAATGCGTTTTAACAATCATGTTCACTTAAATTAACATACAATTCACACTTAGTGAAAACTTAGAATTTAAAAATGAGTAAATGATCATTACTTCATCTGGAATTTAATGCAAACTTATAACAAATCTCTACCTGAACACAAAATTTATACGTAAATAATGAGTATTCCTCCGAATTTGTATTTTTTAGGTTTGATGTGTAAGCTTGATTAATCGTCAACTTTCCTTCGGATGTATCTGCAATACAAAAACGAGATTAAATTAAACACATTAATTGAATTTAAACTCATCATGTTAAGAATTCATGAAATAAAATAAATTGTTCTGTATGGTAAACGTCATATATTGCGTATTTTTGATAAGTTCAGACTAACTAAAATTAAAAAGGTCGTTCTATTTGTTTTGTTACTTTATTTCAAGATAGGATTTTTAATTACACAATTTATTTATAGATATTTGAGATTTAAAACAATGACCGAGTTATTCACCTACTTATCAGACATAGTTTAACGTCAGTATAACAATAGTGGGGTATTTAAGTTCAAAATCGGTGAAATATTTAATTCAAACGTAAATACAAAATATCATGTGAATCTATACTTATTTTAGCTCGTATACGTCATACATAGCTCTAAGCTATAATATAGGACCGTATTGTAAAAATAAATACATGTTCATGTATATAACAACAATTACGGAGGCTAGGCGGTCAACAAATTATTTTTGTATTAACCACCAGATATAACTTAAATTTTGGGATATGATATCTTAAGCTGTTTATTATCATTTGGCAAAGAAAACTTTCATAAATTTTAGTTTTGAAATTTGATCATTTTGTTATATCTTTATATGGAACTCTTAAATTCTTTTAAAGGAGGTCAATATAGTCTAAAAATGGCCACAACCACCAAGCCTCATTAAAGATTTTTTTTTAATTTATCTTATTTAGAATGTATTATTTTTGTTTCATTACCTTTAAATATATAAAAGTGTTTCTGTTCAAAACTAAAATTAATTATCAAAACACCTATACATTTTTAGTTCGAAAATATTTTTAATTAAAACAAAATGTGTATTACTCACAGTAACGTATGTTCTGATCTGGAAAAAAAATATAAGTCATCATTTTTTCATTTTTTTTTTCTTCATTTTTTTAAATAATATTCATAGAAAACACAAAACAAAGCCGAACTATTTTTATGTTGGAATTAATAAAGAGAATTAAGATACCTTTGAGATGAGATAAGTAAATGATTCCACAAATAAGACCTAACAAGATGATACTCAGACAGAGGGACACCAACTTGACTGGAGATGAACACCTCCATTTCCTCTCCAGGACTGAATCAGTCGGACCACTTGAGGAACTCTCCTTCCGCCAGTTAGATTGAGTGTCGATTGCTGTAGGACACTTTTTAAAAAAAAAACTTAAGTTCTGAAACTGTCATTTACAAATGAAATACATTGAATGAAGGATATGGAGATAACGAACAGTATTCAATATCAAAGTAAAAACACGGACCTCTAAAACACCAGAAGTGGAATCAGGTGCCATGGAAGAGCGAGCATGGAAAGAATAATCAATTTACAAGCTCAAATGTTGTTCAAAAATGCAAATTAGGAACTGAGCAAACACAAGGCTCTTAGATATTAGAGTTGGGATCATGTGTCATGGAGAATTGAGCATCCCCTGCCTGTCGGTCACGCCGCCATGTGCTTTTTGTCTTGATAGGGAAAGAAAGGGAAAAAAACTTCTACAATTCAGTATAAATTGTTGCCTATTAATAAGTAGGAAACCCCTCAGTCAGCTTTTGATTTAATGGTAAATTTTATTTCCTGACAGGGTCGTTGAATGCATAAAACTTACAACATTATGACCAATAAAATATTTGGAGTGAAATATATGGAAATAACCAATAATATTTAAGCTCAAAAGTTCATGAAAAAATACAAAATACAGGCAGGGCACGTCAGAGGTAAGATCAGGTGCCTGGAGTGAGAATCCCCTGCCGACGACTAGTCACACCCGCCGTATGCTACTTATCATGATTGGGAAATAACGGTAAAAAAAATCGTGTCCAACTCGATTGTAAATAAATTACCTCGTTTAAGAAATTAAAAATTCTCAATAAATAAAATATAATATTTCGTTCTCAAAAGAGGCAAAAATCATTTTAAAATTCAAAGGTATTTAAACACTTGCTCTTGAAAAATTCAAAGAGAAATAAAACTGGATCAGTCATGTTTAGTCGATTTGGCGCATATGTGTCGTTGATTAAACTTTTGTATTTTCAATTGTTTGAAACGTCAAGATTTTTTTAATTGGTCGTGTTCGCTCTGCTCTTGATTTATAATGATTCAACGGACTTCTGAGCAATTTTACGTGTTTGTTACCTTCATATTTCACTTTGTAAGAAAGCATGAATATAAAGTAATTCACTTTTCAATATCAAAGAATTCAGTTTGAATGTGTTTGTTTAAGAATACAAAAGCAAACGTAGAAAGCTTATATGAGATGTGTGTCTCTTGGTTTTAACAAAATCTGAAATCTGGAAAATATCGATAATTGCTTTATTGATCGTATAGTATATACATGTACCTAAATGTTATTTTCGTATTTAATAACAACTCGGTATAATCATCTATCTATTTACAAAAAAACATATCAATCAAAATGAATAGATCGACTTGTGAATTAAACATGTGTATGCAGTTATTTTTAGAAACCTTATAAGACGTAAACGGAACCATAATGTTTACAATTAGTACAGTTTAGTTTTTATCAAATTTTATATCAGTCAACTTGAACTTAACTTTTTTTAATGTAAAAAAATCCATAATTAAAACTACGAATTCAAAGTTTATTAAAGAAATACTAGTATGTATATTATATATTGAAAATTAAATAGATAAGCTCAATATTTCCACCTTTATTTAATATAATTTTCTCAAAGTCCAAAAACACATTTTGCACTGGTCAGAGAGGGTTTTAAAATTTTAAGTAAACCCATTTCAAAGCTTTTTTAATCTCTTTTAAGTTATACGCGAGGAGAAAAAAAAAACATATTTCGTGGCACAATATCTTTTTAATTTTAAATTCAAATATTTCAATTGAAACTAAATAAACATCTTAAACCTAACTTTACATTTAAAGAATAAGATTTTTTCTAAAAAAAATAATAGATTTACCCCATAATAGTTCCATCCGAGGTCCTCGTACTCAGGCCAATGTTTTCTATAATACCTCCCCTCCATTGTGAAAAATAGAGATACCAATTACATAAGTTTCAGAAAGCAGAAATTAATCGATGATTGTAGTCTTCTTTAACTTTTTTGTTCTCTCCTTGCATTGTTTCAAGCACAGTTCCTTTTCATCCATAAAATAAATGTAATATGAGATTCTCTTAAAGACAGAAATGTGTGAACATGAAGAGTTTTGAATTCATTCCGGTAGAAATCATTGTGGAACTAAAGTATGAATAGGGACATAGCATTTAAATGCTGGATTTTTTCGTACGTAATTATCTACAAACAAAACGTTAAATTGCAGAGTATTTTAAAGAGGGGAACATCTAACAATAGGCAATGCAAATTATGTATGTGTGTAAACCAACGCTGCGCCTTGAATGAGTTCTCATATCGATTTTTGTAAATAAAGGTCCTGCAGTGATCGAACGCCAATGTCTTTCTTATTTTTAAAAACCTCATCGGTGTGTAGATCTTTTTGATGACGTTCAATAATTAGGCTAAATTGCAGTTAAATATGGAGATTACAAACAGTATAAATCAAGCTCAAAAGTCCATGCTATACATGTATTACAAAACAGAGCAGAGCGAACTCGGATCTCTAAAACGTTGGAGGTGGGAGTAGGTACTATGGATGAGTGGACAATGGATAACCACTAACTTTAAATTTAACTACTGATAAAATATTGAATCACAAATATTAAGAAAATAGATACTGGTATTTATAAAAAAAAATACAATCATTAAAAGAAGGAATTTACAAAGTGACTTCATCAGAGCTTCGATCGATCGTGTTCGTATACAATTGGGAATACTAGTACTTATGGGGAGTTCAGTGCAGTTTTATTCAAGAATTGACTGAATTAAATTGATAGGATTTTGTATCAAATTAATGTATCAGTTTTCATGTGTAGTGTTTAGTTCGCTATTAATTATGTTCGAGCTTTTTCAGGATCGAACGCTTTCTCTAGCAATTTTTATAAGTTTCTCAGCAAATCAAAACGAGAAGTCGTAGTACAGTGTATATATATTTTGATGAAGATAACAAACAGTAACAAGTTCAAAAATTAATATTCAAACAATATAAATTAGGAGCAGAGCATACAACAATAGTGGGATCAGGTGTCATGGAGGAGTAAGCATCCTTTGACGACCAGTCACAGCCACCGTATGCTTCTTGTCATGATCGCAAAATAACGGGAAAATTCGTCGAATTTTTATGTGTAAGACATGGTCTAACACTAAGTACGAAAAAATGTCATTCAGCAATGGACTGATGATGGATTGCATTTGCTGACATGATCTCGGTGTCGACCAAAGAACTTAAGAAATTATGGATTAAAATCACATAATAAAATTTTTGTTTTATCATCGTTTGTCAATAAACTCTTTCGTTTAAAAGAAATTGCTCATACGCAGAGCATTATTGCCTTTACATATCAAATCTTTTGAGAGGTATAAAACCATATTCATGGTAATAAGTAATGTCATTTTTGTGAAAAATGAAATTATATTATTTTCATATCCAAAAGAAAAAAAATAAGAAAAACATGAAAGAATAAATTTTGTTTAAATGAGAAGTATCAAACGCTTATTATTATTTTTTGTACTCTATATTTTTTTAGTCTATTGAGCTTAGTAAGAACAGAAGAAGTTATTATTTCTGATTTAATTGATATGAATTGAATTACATGGATACAAAGTAATAATTTAATGAATATAACTCGGACACTTTTGCATACATGCAAAATTATACTTCTTTAAGGATTGAAATGTACTACGTATGAACAATTTCTAAAACAAGGAAAATGTTAACAAACAAGCTGATGAAACAAGCTTTAGAATATCATAATCAACAGTCTCGTTTAAAGTCTTCGTCAAATTTTTATGATCTTTTCGGCAAATACAATTAATCAATTACTCAAATGCCGACTGAAGTTTGTCATACTTATTGTTAGATATATTTTTTACACATTGAATTGTCTGTGGATTTTCCCGTTATTTCCCGATCATGACAAGGAGTACACGGCATGCATGACCGGTCGGCAGGGGATGCTCACTCTGGTCACTCGATCCTCCATGGCACCATATCCCACCTCTGATGTTTTGGAGGTCCGTGTTTGCTCTGCTGCTGTTTTGAATTGATTAATGGACTTTTCAGCTTGAATACTGTTCGTTATCTTCAATCTATTATCATCAAATTGAATATGTCGGACTAGCTCTCAAGATGAATTACGAGCTAGTTGATATCCTATCTGGATCTTTTTCACGTGATAATGGCTAAAGTTTCTGCATTGAAGGCTACACACAAATGCACGATCCCTGTTAAAAGATCTAACGAATTACACGCTTAATATACCTGTAGTGTTTTTTGTAGTGTTTTTATTTCGTAATATACAGTTATGAGTATATGAAATTTGAGTAGTTGAACTTTTATACTTGTAGTAAATTTTCTTATCACTAGCTATAGGTAGCCTAATGGCATCCTAAAAACCTTGGGTGTCTTAGAGGCCTTATCATGTTAGGTGGTATGAGGCCCTATTACTTGGTACCGAACACCTAACTGTGGCATAATCATGTTAGGTAGCAGGAGACCCTATCATTTAGGTGCCTAATAGAAGCCTTAAGAGGCCTAATGGATGCCTAATATAGGAGCCTAGCTGTATTGGACTACCAGCAAGTATATTTATATAAGGTGAGAAAATGCATTTTTAAGGTACTTCTCTCTTATTTCTTATTCGCGGTCAATATAAGTAATATTCTTAATCACAAAAGGGTCCAGTCTTGTATTCCACCATATTTCAAGTTAAAGACTACACCTTGTATTTCCTACAAATATACATCGACCATCGCTTCCAAACTTTTCAATTAAAAAACACTTTACATGGCCTGAATACCGACTATCTAAAACATAATCCTCCTTCATGTTCATGTTCTTCTATAACTATAGTCCTGCTGGACACGTTATTACAGGTGACATAAATATAGTTAGTAATGAGGACCTTAGATCACTTATTTTAAAAGGTCCTAAATATAGGGAACCCCGATCCTTCAACTGGCGTCGGAATTTCATAAAAATTATGTATTCTGTTGAATCGATGGGCCAGATATGAAAAAGAAGACGTTGACACCTTGTCAGAATGGATAAAATGTATTAGATCTATGTTGAAGTCGCGTATTAGGAGATTGAGGGGCAAAATGAAAACCATCTATCCTTCTGTGTTCAATAAACCAGAAGTGAAAAAAGAATTAGATAGATTACATGATCAGTATGTACTGGTTCCTGTCGACAAAGCAGGTAACAACATTGTCTTCGTCTGTAAGGTTCATTTCGTTAATTGCATTCTAGAAGAACTTGGATTTAATTCTACAAATGGTAATTCTACTTATTTTCATACTTCCCTTTCTAAGAAAGCAATTCTTCAAAATCAAGTGTCAGTTTTGAATACTTTTAATATTCCACAGAGCCAAAATGAATTTGAACTACCTTATATATATTGGATTCCCAAACTCCATAAGAATCCTTACAAACAAAGATACATTGCAGGTTCCAGTAAATGTTCAACCAAGCCTCTTTAATTACTCTTCACTAAGATATTGACAGTAGTGAAGGAAAACTTCAAGAGTACTGTTCAACTATATATTTATGAAGTGGTGTGAATCAGATGTGGATGCTTAAAAATTCTAAAGAACTCTTCGACAATTTGAAATCACAAGACTTTACAAAAATCAACAGCTTAAAAACTTACGACTTTTCAACTTTATACACAACAATTCCCCACGACAAATTAAAATCCAAGCTTTCTGATATCATTGACAGCTGCTTCTTCAATAAAAATGGAACTCGTAAATTTACTTACTTCTTCATTGGTCATTTGCAAAATTATTTTGTTTAAACAGACTCTGATTGCACACATAAGTACTCTGAAGTTGACATCAAGAAGATGCTTGAGTCTCTGATTGACAATATCTATGTGGTTTTTGGAGACCAGGTATTCCAACAATCTATTGGAATTCATATGGGTACAAATTGCGCTCCGTTATTAGCAGACTTATTTTTATATTCATATGAAGCAGAATTTATACAAAATCTTATGCGTGAAAAGAAGAAAACACTTCCTGTTGTCTTCAACTCGACATTGAGATATATTGACGACGTATTGTCAACCAACAATGGTAATTTCCATTCCTATGTCGATATGATATACTTGTATCCTGGTGAGCTTAAGATAAAAGATACCACAGAGTCTGACACTTCTGTTTCATACTTGGATATTTTACTTGAAAAAGACGCGAATGGTAATCTAACAACCAAACTATATGATAAACGTGATGACTTTAACGTTTCTATCGTCAATTTCCCTGACCTATGCAGCAATATACCTTCACCACCTGCATACGGAAGTTGTATATCTCAGTTGATTCGATACGCAAGAGCATGCTCTACGTATGAACAATTTCTGAAACGAGGTAAATTATTGACAAGCAAGTTGATGAAACAAGAATATCAGCAGTCTCGTTTCGTAAGTTCTATGGTCGATACAATGACCTTGTCAGCAAATACAATTTATCATTGAGTCAAATGCTGACTGAGGTTTTTTTTTCCAATTGCTAGTCCATTATTTATACACTGAATTGACGACGGATTTTTTCCGTTATTTCCTGATCATGACAAGGAACACACGGCGGGTGTGACCGGTCGGCAAGGGATGCTCACTCCTCCATGGCACCTGATCCCACTTCTGTTGTTTCGGGGGTCCGTGTTTGCTCTGCTCTTATTTTGTATTTTTTTATGGACTTTGAGATTGAATACTGTTAGTTATCTCCATATCCTTCTTTGTTTTAACACGATGTCATGTTGATGTAAATTTCCATAATACAATTCGTTCTACAAAAGCAAAGTGTTGTTCTCATTGATCTATAAGAGTCTCTAATCCTACGCATGTATTGCGGATAACGCAGAATCCACATTATTTTGTGACTGGCCTAAGGTTGAAGCAGAGTTGGACATAAACGCTAGCTGTATTATCTTCAGTTGTGTTACATACCTTTTATTTGCGTTGTAAAAATCTATTTTCCCCGTGAAATCTAGTTAAACTTTATTTTCTGACCGGAATCGGGAAGTTCTATTAATAACCTGTCCATTCTTATCCAAATCTCCCACATCGCGAGTATTTTTTTTTAAATCGCCGAGCCGATGACTAAAATTGTGAAATGACACCAACATCGTGAGTTACGTCATTATAATAAGGTTCCGCAGTCAAACAAAAATTGTTAATTACATTATTGTAGAGTGGCTGTGTTAAATCTTTTATGGAACAAGAAAACATTGAAGTGACCATCAATTGTCACCAGGGAAATGATCAAAGAAAACAATGGAAATGAAACTAAATGATGGATGCAATAGTCGAGAATATTTTGAAAACTTATGGTCGAATGAAAATCGAACAAAAACGATACCCTTTTAAACTTTATCAATTTCTCAAGTTACTGTTGGTTGCATTTAATTTAAACACATATCAGTACCACCTGTTTCAAAAATATATTTCATGTTAAGAATATAAAACACGAACTGTGTAAAGTACCTTTTTATGCGATAAATAAAATTCGGTGTTCTAAAAAAAGGGGGACCTGTAGAAAACTTATAGTCGGATGAAAATCTAACAAAAACGATACCTTTTTTAACAATTCCTCAAGTATATTTTGGCTGCATAAAATATAAATAAAAACCAGACGAATGCATCACCTATTTTCAAAAATGCATTCCACTTTAAGAATGTAAAACACGAACCGTGTTACGTACGTTTTTGTGCGATAAGTAAAATTCGATGTTCTAAAAAAAAAAAAAAGACCTGTCGTTTTTCGATAGTAAATGATGAGCAATTTTTATATTTCAAATATTAAAAACATACATTTTTTTACAGATTCACTTTATGAAAGTAAATATTGCTTATCTCTTAATTTGTAAAGGGAAAGAATATTCTGAATAACATTCTTTTCAATGTTTAGAAAACCTTTAATTCTGAATAACTTCTCCCACCTCCATCACCAAATACGAACACTTAACTTAAATGTACATAGCAGCCCGGTCCTCCGGGCTGCAATGAATCGAACGCCAGAAAGCCTCGAGTTGTACACATAGATGCAGTACTTTCAGTACTTTGATTTTGAATGCCTAGAACGTTCTAATGCATTACATCATGAAAAAGATTTTGCCAGAATTTACTAGATTTTATTATTTACGTTGTTTTTAAATATATAGTAAACAACTGCACAAGAAAATATATCTTTATTCTGACCATTTATACATTATATTGCACGATTTGAGAGCTATCAAATGACCGTTTTTATCCGTAAAACTTTAAACTTTACTGGAACTTCAGCGCATGCGTATTTGAGACACAGCGTTGTCAAACTTACATCACACACGTGCTGGCAAGGGCAAAGAGAAGTTGAAGGCAAAGAAAGAAGCAATCATGTTGCTATCACCAAGAATTACTTTCAGATGTTTGGAGCAGGGATGTAAAATGCAGAAAATGCGACATCTGCATACAAAGACATTCAAAAACCAGGTAACCTTGGCGTTTATTAAGTTGCGTAATTGGGACTTCACATGGTCGGCACAAGATTTGTGTTAAACCTTGATATTTTGTTTCGTAAATTTTAGCCTTATATGAAACTTATATATGTGATAAATTAAAAATTCTTTACGATAATTTGAAATATCATTGATATATTTAAGGTTGTTTGTTTCAAATGATGTTTCACAGGATCTAATTAGCCCTACTTTCATATTGTTAATTGCCACTGTGAACATCATTCACAGTTACTTTTCCTTTTACAATCAAAAAGAACTATTGATCCCTGTATTTTAAGCTGTCAAAATACTGATCTTGTGTTTTTATGTCTTATTGCATCATGTTGCAAAAGCTTGATATTGTTCTAAGTTTCTCTGAGAATTATGCAACCTAACTATACCTTACATAAGAGCAGAAGTTTAGATATAAACTCATCTTTGAGATTTACCTTTGAGAAGAAGGCTCTCTTACGCTTAAACCTATCTCATTCCAGTTTTTTGTAAAAATGGGAACAATTAACATGATTAGGAACTTTTTTGGTTATTAAATTTCTTTCATGTTGATCATCTCTAAATTTCAATTCGCTCAGTGTCCTTATGAAAATATATTTATATTGATTTGATCTTGTAGATACCATTGCTTGCCCTAAATGGAAATCAGGCACTGCAAAAAAGGAACAAGTGAGTACACACTTTTAACATGTTAAACCAAAAGAAAAATTGAGTCGAAGATGGTAAAAAATATTCAATATGTCAATTATATAGAGACAAAGTACACATCTGTGCTACTCAGTGACAGAAAAAGTAAATGTCTCCAAATGTAATTAATCTGTTGTTAACGATAATTGATCCAATGAAACTAAAATCATATAATTTCATTTTGCTAATAGTTCTGGAAAGGTGAAGGGTCAGGTCATAGGAATAGATCTGGGAACAACAAACTCCTGTGTAGCCGTCATGGAAGGAAAGACCCCCAAAGTTTTGGAGAATTCTGAGGGATCCAGGACCACTCCATCTGTCGTGGCCTTCACTAAAGATGGAGAGCGACTCGTAGGGATGCCTGCCAAACGTCAGGCCGTCACTAATGCTGATAACACATTCTCCGCCACCAAACGACTAATCGGGCGACGATTCGAAGACCCAGAGGTCCAGAAAGACATGTAAGCCTTGTATTTTAATTATTTTAATATTTATTGCACAATTTTCTTTAATTATGAAGCCCCGATTCTCTTCATCGCTTGTATATGGTGAGATATAAAATGACAAGACAATGTGTTTGTGAATGATAATTTCTATGTTTTAGGAAGACAGCGTCCTTTAAGATTGTGAAGGCAACTAACGGTGATGCCTGGGTAGAGGCTCATGGGAAGATGTACTCTCCGAGTCAGATTGGAGCCTTCGTTCTGATGAAAATGAAGGAAACTGCGGGTAAGTTACGGTGGTGACTGACTAATGTTTTATGCTAGAAGGTTTATCCAGAGAGTAAATTGTAACTTTTCTTCTATGGGTAGCTAGTACTTTGATGGTAACCGATGGTAAACCTAGCTCTGTCCATTGTAGGGAGGTAAATTACGACAAGGTTTTATGCCTCTCGGTCTTTGAATGAGCTAATTTTCGCTGAACACAGGAGTTGATGATGACTATTATTTGCTACTCTTGACAGCCTGGATGATGAATACTTATCACCAATTAACTCTGAAACTCCTGAACAGTGAACAAAATAATGTGTTTTGTAAATGTGGATATTGTCACTTGTTGCTTGCCTAGATTTCAGCACGAATCTTTTGAATGTGGTTTATGTCTGTTCTTTCATTGCTGGCTAATGTTTTTGATAGTTGGAAGTTACCTCTTTCGACAGGCATATTATGGGGTGGCATTTCTTGTCTATTCAGGGTTGTCCGTAAGACTTACGTCTTGTTATAATCCCTTGATTATCTTGGTATCCCCTTTCCTCCCTAAAAGGGGAAGAACTATTATAATAACTCTCCATCTACTTTCTTTAAATGTCCCTTGTTATTTCAATTCTTGGGAACAACCCTGCTGTTGTTTTTTCTTGTGTCCAAATAAGTTTTGACAAATGTCCTAAAGAGTGTATTTGGATAATTATTGGCCTTAGTTATGTAATTATGAGGCTCCAAGAAGATAATTTAAGCAATTTATCTTAGGAGAATCATTGCTAAAAAGGCCTTAGGTGGTTAGTTGGTAAAATAGTGGAAAATGTAATGAAAACAGAGGTTGAAGCATGGAAGGGGTCTGTGTTGTTTTAGTATTTTCTATGACTTTAACAAATAATTATTACAAGCCATGGGAGCAAGCTTATGTGTAATACCCTGGTTTTCACTGATCACAGGAGTTGATGATGACTTTTATTTGCTACTCTTGACAGCGTGGATGATGAATACTTATCACCAATTAACTCTGAAACTCCTGAACAGTGAACAAAATAAAGAGTCTTGTGCAAATTTGAAAATTTTCCATTATTGATTACCAAATTCTCTCATTTTATAGAGACACCTATTGAGTAGGGTGTATGTTTTATAAACCTCAGTGCTACTAAAGTATATCATAAAAAGTTTGACATTAAGCTTTTGAATACTAGACCAGTCTGGCTACCCTGGCAAATTTTTACTAATCATGACCCTTTAACCACTAGCCCTGACAAAACTTGAGAAAAACATTTAAAGTACATAGTAGTGATGATTTAACTCTTTTCCCCCTGTTGCCACCATTTGACGCACTTGCGATTTCCCTATAGTGTTTATCTGGCTGCCCCCTGAAGCCATTTTGACTGACTTGAAATAACTGACCATTACATTTAGAACGTGCTAATTAAGTACCTAAACATCATCAAAGTGTACACATATTATATATCAATGTTTAGGGAATGGTTTGAACTTTAGTATTGTCATATAATTTTTTAGAATAATTAATTACAATTAACAATATATAGGTGAAACCAGGTAAAATGAATTTTTCACAAGTAATCTTCATATTATCCTTTATATGAGAGAAAGTTTCTATAAAATATACCAGTAAACTTAAAATATAATACCAAACCAATTAAAAGGCTCATTATTTTTTGTTTAATTAATATTAATTAAGATAGATTAATAATGATAGGTAATTGTCTTAGACTTGAGCCAACTAGACTTCACAATCATGTTCAAGCAGGCATGTTTATAAATAATTTATATAAACCATTTCTTGCAAAACTTGGGGAAAATAAATTAATACATGTTTTTATCTAAATCAATGCCCTGATGAAAAAAATGCTGAAAGTAGATTATTTAGTACACATAAAACGCATGGGAAATCTGTGGCCGCCATTGTTGTTCTTGTTAAAAAGTCTATGATGTTCTTCCTCTAATTTTCATTGTAAAATTTTATTTCTATTAAATTCAACTTTAGAACTGATGTAAAAACATTGTGAATGCCAATACAATCCAAGGTATGTTACATAAAATGCAATATTAGGGCTGAATTTTGCTTGTGACAAGGCCCAATTTCTTCCTTTAAACAGACTGGGTGCCATTGTTTTCACACAGGTAAATCTCAAGTGAATTCACACCAAGCTGTGACTTCACTTATTATAGTAACATTACCTAATGTGTAATACACATGATTGGCTATCATTTAGAGCTGAATTTATTTAGAAACAGGGGAAATCACAGAGCTAATTTAGGGTTGTTGTGTGTATGCGTCAAATGGTGGCATCAGGGAAATGGGGCATAGCGTCAAATGGTGGCAAAGGGGGTAAAGGATGTAATGCATTAGGGGGAAAAGAGTTAAAAATAACCCATTTTATAATCTGTTTAATTGTATTGGATTAACTTTACCAATGTAATTGGTATTTAATTAACGACATTTTCCCACACATATGTCAATATTGAAACTAGGTCATATACATGCTGCTTGTTGTGTTTAGTCCTACCTTAATCAACTTGTATTCAATATTGATATCAATACCATTAAAATTGTTAATAGAATTTAAATATAGTAAAAAATAGTAGTACATAGTAATGTACCAGTATAAATAAGTGGTTAGAGTGAGTTCTGTGATGACCATTTGCTACTCTTGATGTGAAACTGATGTAAAAACATCACCATGGAGACTGAGATCTCACCTGTGGTTTCCAATGTCATATCACTGATACTTCTATATCTGTATAATATCACCTTTATTCTGTCATATCACAGATGTCAAAAGTCATGATTAGTCGGCAGTCTATAGACAGCCTGCATTGTGTACCTTTTATATGATATCACCTTGATATTTATATAATAACTGTGATTACCTTTATTGTAGATAATTACCTGGGTCAGAAGGTGAAGAACGCTGTCATCACCGTCCCCGCCTATTTCAATGACTCCCAGAGACAGGTATAGTTAATACTATCAGTTTGAATCGAATTGTTTCGCAAAATTGGTCATAAAACAAACATTCATGCTAAGGAATACACAAGGCCAGATTTTGAAGGATTTTCTTTCTTGTTTTAATTTCAGGCCACTAAGGATGCTGGACAGATTGCGGGACTGAACGTGCTGCGAGTTATCAATGAACCAACCGCCGCTGCCCTGGCATACGGCATGGACAAAAGCGACGATAAAATGTGAGTGACATTCTACAAGGGTCAATGTCGATAATTTAAGATAAACGAGAAGTATGAATCAATATGGGAATTAAATATTTACATAACATATTTTAAATTTTTAATGAGCTTGACATAATAAGTACTACTGTCTAATATATACTATTTAGTTTCTCATAAAAGATGTTATTAATGATAATGAAACTTTTTGATACTTTTCTCATCATAAATTGTTTTATTTTATATATGAATACTATTCAGGGCCTCATATAAAATCTTTTCCTATGTTTCAGTATTGCGGTGTATGACTTAGGAGGTGGAACTTTTGATATCTCTATTCTGGAAATGCAGAGGGGAGTGTTTGAAGTGAAATCCACCAATGGAGATACTTTCCTTGGAGGAGAAGATTTCGACAATGCCTTGGTCACTTTCTTAGCCAGCGAATTTAAACGAGATGTAAGTAAATTTTATCTCAAAGTAAGTTCTCATGCATAGTAAATTTTATCTCAAAGTAAGTTCTCATGCATGGTATTTTATGCTCAAATTAAAAAAAAAATTAGAATGTAATTCTGTAAAATAAGTTGCCTTTATCACACAAATGATTTAAGTGGGTCTAAGTTGAACAGAAGAAAATTATTAATTAATATGTTGCGTTTTATTGATTCTTGTAGCAAGGTATTGATGTAACCAAGGACAACATGGCCATGCAGAGATTAAGAGAGGCAGCCGAGAAAGCCAAGATAGAACTCTCCTCCAGTATGCAGGTAAGATAGCTAGAACCAGGTTAACTCTCCCTACATAATGTATCTAAAGTTTTAATCCAAAGTCAGTCAAATTCCCAGCTGCTCCTCCCTAGCTTCTGGGGCCAAATCTTTGGGACAGAAAATAAGATAAAAACTATAAACAGCCCTTTCTGTTTATGAGAAAAGGGACAAGTTTTAATCTGAACACTAAAAATAACTTAATAATATTCCTGAAATCCATTTTTTTTTTCCATGAGTAAGTTAGTATTTCCCTTTGTAGACTGACATAAACCTGCCCTACCTGACGATGGATGCCAGCGGACCTAAACACATGAACATGAAGCTGACCCGAGCCAAGTTCGAGGGCATCGTCGAGAGTCTAGTCAAGAGGACCGTGGGACCTTGTCAAAAAGCGTTGAGTGACGCAGAAGTCAAGAAATCGGATATTGGTGATGTCATCCTGGTCGGAGGAATGACTCGAATGCCCAGGGTAAATATCTTCCATACATAAGGAAAAGACGAGTTTAACATTTACCAAAAATTGATTTATTTAATCAATATTCAGTACCTTTAGTGATAATTTCATTTAATTTCTTTTCAATTGTTTCAAATTTTTCCTTCCTCAGGTACAATCCTTGGTACAGGAGGTATTTGGCAGAACGCCAGGAAAGTCCGTGAACCCTGATGAGGCTGTTGCCATGGGAGCAGCCATTCAGGTATGAAGGAGCTCAAATCTTCGATGTGAACTGCATTCAGGAATTCAAAACTAATTCCTGGTATGAAAATTGTGATGGTTCTGATCTTGTGGTGTTTAATTTTACAGGGAGGCGTGTTAGCCGGGGATGTTACAGATGTTCTGTTGCTGGACGTAACTCCACTCTCATTGGGTATCGAGACCCTGGGAGGCGTGTTCACTAAACTGATTGACAGAAACACTACTATTCCAACAAAGAAATCACAGGTATAGAAAAAAATATCTGTAAAACATTAGAATGTAAAATTTACTTGTTTTCAGAGCAGGAATTTCAACTAAAAAAATTATACAGTATTCCACCTGATAGACTGTGGAACATTGGGAGATATATTCATTGGTAGATTCTTATTTCAATCATACATGTAGTTTGAGAGATGCGTAATGTTTGCTACTTTCAGGTGTTCTCCACAGCAGCTGATGGTCAGACTAGTGTGGAGATCAAGGTCTGTCAGGGAGAAAGAGAAATGGCCGCTGACAACAAACTTCTAGGACAGTTCATGTTGGTAGGTAGATAATGGTCACAGTCTCAAAAATTCTATTTGAAATCATGTTTCTAGATTTATTTTCTTGATTTAACCTGGATGTGATCCTTTAATAATGTGGATGTTGTGTACTTGAGTAAAGTGCCAATTGAATAGAGTCTTGACCGTGAAATGTAGAGGATTATGATTTGTCTATTTTTAACTTCAGGTTGGAATTCCCCCAGCGCCGCGAGGTGTGCCTCAGGTGGAAGTGACCTTTGACATTGATGCTAACGGCATCGTAAACGTATCGGCCAGGGACAAGGGAACAGGAAAAGAACAGCAGAGTAAGTTATAGCATTGATTGATTTAGATATGCCTCTAACACAAGTTTGTAGGTATAAACCTATGACATTAAAATTTGTTACTTATCTATGATGAAAAATATTGTAAAATTTTTATATACCCAATCTCTAGTAATCATACTTCAGGGCACTTTGAAACTGGACAATATATTTGGTACTTTGTATTTGCAGTTGTGATCCAGAGTTCAGGCGGATTAAGTAAGGAGGAGATAGAGAACATGGTGAAGAACGCAGAGAAATACGCGGCTGAGGATCACGTCAGAAAGGTGAGTGTTTCACGCACCAACTACAGGGATTCTTTGTTCACAATAAAAGTTATTCTTACCTTTATCTCAACACTGACTGCATTTGTAAACAGATTTCGAAATTTCAGTTCACAAAAATACTCTTTAGTATAGCTGTGAAGGAAGGAATCTTAAACACCATAAGCTGAATTTTATTTTCATAGGCATGTAAGTGATAGTTGTTGGGTGTGAGAGTACAGTATTAACATTTTGTCGTTGATTTTGTCAACAGGAGAGAGTTGAGGCGGTGAATCAGGCAGACGCCATCATACACGACACAGAGGCCAAGTTAGAGGAATTCAAGAGTCAGCTCCCCGAGGAAGATGTAAGTGGAAATAAAACTCACATCAAGTCATGTACATTATTATATAATGCAAGGCTTGCATAAAGTCATTTCTCAAATCATCAACATTTCATACATCAATTTGAAGTTGGCGATAATTCTTACCTGTATCTCAAGGCTGACTGTAAACAGCTCTCAAAAGTTAAATCCACAAACACTTTTAACCTTGTATGCTGTTGAATCACAATATTTTTTTATGCATTTTTGATGTCCGAGGAAGTTTGAATTTCCCGCTCTTTTTTAAACAGGCCAATAAGCTAAAGGAACAGATTACCGGAGTGAAGGAGTTAATCGCTAAGAAAGACCAAGTAGAAATTGAGGAATTAAAACAAGCCACATCTAGCATGCAGCAGGCCTCACTCAAACTTTTCGAGATGGCCTACAAAAAGGTGGGTAATATGTTCATAGTAATTGCAAAACTGAAGAACCTTCTCTATCTTGCACACTTCAGAGTTCACTGTACTGTAAATCAACTTTTAATCGTGAGCGAGAAATATAGGTGAGTTTCACCACCTACTTTCATTCGTGAATACTAATCATCACAAAGCATTTATTTTGCTTTGTATAAGAAGAGGATGGTTCCTCGGTCATTAAAATTAATTAGGCCTAAAAAAAAATATGTTTGTTTCCTGTAACCCGACCGACCCATTCAAATTATCCTCGGGTTTTTTTTTTTTCTGACAAATGGAAAACTTCGTTTGATCAATCAGCTGATTCCATTTAAATAGCTTGTAGCTTAATTTGAGACATAAAATATGTCGACTTGTGTACATTTACCTTAAATATAAAGAGTAATCATTATTGTAACAACAGTTTCCCCCTACAACTTTCTGAAGTTTGTTTTCTGCCGCTTGGCAACCATTTTGGATGCCATATTGGGTGTCCACTGCAAATATAACACCTGGTATTTTCTCGGGGATGTTTGACCATTCATAAGCAAAAAAAAAAAAAAAAAAAAAAAAGAATTTGGTAACCTAATCCGACCCTTGATTTTTTGGGAATGTTACAGGAAACAAACTTTTTTTTTTTTTAAGCCTTATGGCATATTGATTCAAAAGTGAAGAATCATGAATAATAGATGACACGAATAATAGTTTGTTTACAGCATCTTTCTGAAATTAGAGTTATTGAACATTTATGCTGGGGGTAAATGCCACGTACCATATATTGAAAATATAAATTTTAAGTTCAATATTTACACCTTCTTATCAATATAATTTTCTTAATGTCCAAAAACGTTTTGCATTGGGATAGAAAGGGTTCGCAAGTTATTTTAAAATGTCCTGCAAAATCTTTATATTTTGAAATAATGTCATGAAATGTGTTTGTCCTACAGATGTCCGCTGATAGAGAGGGCAGTTCGTCGTCTTCCGACAGTAGTTCTTTAGAATCCACAGACGACCAAGAAAAGAAGGAAGAAAAGAACTGATGGAACAAACTGACTGTGTGTGTGAATGTGTGGAGTGAAAGTTAGACTGTGACAGGGGGCCAGTGTGGGGGGTCACCACCCCAATCAGGCCCACCCCCAGCGGGGGGATCAACTTCTCATTGCTCCCAGAGTAACAATCAAGTGCATTCATCTCTCTCGCTCACCGATCTCTCGTCAAGTCATCATAGAAATAAAATGGATGCCAATAACAAACTTCCAAAATCTGATTGGTTATGATTTTGTAGCCAATCGTGAAAAGTATAGGAGCTAGAGACAAAATTCAACGATCAGAATTTTGACTAATTTTTTTTTGAAACCTAAATTGATGGCATTCGATCCAGCTTTGACATTTGTTAGGATATTGTGCTTCAACATTTTAACTTCAAGAATCATGTCATGTTTGTTTTTGTTCATAGTTATTTTATTTCATATTCTGTGTAGGAACTGCATGTATACATGTAAATATAATTATGTGATATTAAATTATGAAAAGACTCTTTTTAATCGTGTTTTCCCTACATGTACTTGTGTCATTCTGCATCAGTATTGTTACTCTAAAGTCATGGTCGTGTTAAAGTCTTATTTATTAATTTTATTTTTAATATCAACATATGATTAGACACCATGTTAAGTCTAGTGAAATTGAGACAGGTGTGCTACCAACTAAGCTCTCTGTTTGGCACTTGATATGGGGGAATTCAAGATTGTAGAAACCAAATGTGTCAGTGTGATATGAACATAAAAAGGCTCTCACTATCTGTATTCAGATAAACAACTGTAGAATATTTGAAATTGCATGTACATTCTGTATGTGAAATAGGGTAGAAACAAGACAAAATTAGAATGCTCATGTTTTCTGGTATTGGCTGATAATACCAGCCTTTACTGGAGTAAATATTGTGATCAAGCAAAAATGAACACATTCATTAGGGAAAGTTTTAGGCCAAAAAAACTTAATCAATAGTTCCTCAGGCAAAAAAAAAATCAGAATTCAATGCGGCAGGCAGGCTTTTTTTTTTTGAAGCAGGTTTAATACTTTTTAAAGCCATTTGTTCAATAAAATGATAATATCTACCAATTCTTAATTTTTGTTCTCTGAAATTGGTTGTAACATGTATTCAACTTTAAATAATGTTACTCCAAACATTTATTTAAAAGTTAATTAATAAAATACTGAAAATTTAGAAGAAATGTATTGTTTTTCTACGTCTATCTTAGCATTTATGAAAAGGGGAATAACTCTATTTTCTTTTTCAACTTTGAATTTTAAATAGAAAGACTATTGATATAATTTTATTTGGCCTTAAACAGCGTATTCTTTATTGGAGTAAATATTGTGGTAGAGCAACAATGAACACGTTCATTAGAAAAAATAATAAACAAAAGGGATATCTTTTCTCAATCTAAGGGGAATAACTCAATCATGAAAGTTGAATCCCTCAAGATCAATGTGAAGCTACATAACAAGGATCAGTACAAATTTCACTGATAAGTTATATTCTTCTGATTAATAACCTTAAACACATACAAGCAATTCAATGTTTACTATTCCAGTCAGATTTGTGACCAGGAGGAATTAAGAGTATTTTGTGATCTCATTTAAACAGGTGTTAAGTAGGTTTTTATGTGGGTTTAGGTGCAGGTTCATCTAGTTTAAATTCATATGGATATAAACAGAGCAATACTTACTATTAATTTCTCTAAAAAGATCATAAAGAAACAATATTTCATAATTTTATTCCATTCATGGATTTATTGATAAAAAATGCAAAACGCAATCATGCACAACATAATTTACTGAAGCAAACACTAACATGCATCCAGCCAAGAAAACTACAACTACTTACTCAATTCCAAATGGCACCTTGCTCATGTCTTCTATTAGACAAGCCGCTCATATATCATTATAACAAGACATCACTTATAATATTTGTTGATGTTGTGTAAGGGAGAATTTCAACTCCCAAACATAATTATAAAATCACATTATTTCAGAGATATTTTGAAGTAAAAGATTGTATTGTTGAATATTTTACAAAACTGTAATACATGCTCCCTTTCAACGATAAATAAGCTAAATTGTATTTGTTTTGGGGGGAAATAAACAAACAAGGATGTGTAAATAGTATAAAATAAACACTAAACTTGTCAAATTAGAATATCACTAATTGCTTTGGAATTTCCCAGCAACATTGTTGATATGATTTTACAACTTACCGGTATGTAACAACTTGATGTATTGCAAGGGACTAAAAGTTTCTCGGGCAATATTTAAGAATACATAATACTCAGATTACATAAGCATTTTCTAATTGCACATGGTGTATCAAACAAATATATTTTTGATCACTTAAAGCTGAACACACTCATAAATAGGCATAGTTTGCCATATTTCCCGTTCTTGAACGCTCTCCCTAAAACTTTATATAAGGAGCAGATCGCTAGTCAGAACAATGTATTTCACTATAGAGATCCGACGAGTGTAGACGTATATCTTACAAAGCGTGCTACTCAATATCTATGAAATTATCAAATTTTACGCATTTTTTCCGAAACAGGACAAAAGTATCATGAAATATGTAGGTCAATACATTATTTACAAACAGAAAATGCACATAAAAACAAGAAATAAACGCAAAAAATCTAACACCACGATAGGAGTACTACATGTTGGTCACGAGTTCCAAGTGTGCAATCAGCTGTAACGAAATAGAACGGTTTATATACACGTCTGACAGTGTCTATTTATGAGAAGTGTTCAGCTTTAAAAATGCTTGTACATCTTTTGCCAATCTAATTAAAATTAGATGTATAAATTATACACTACACTAACATCTAACAACATCCCATTGAGTTCCTTAGGTCAAATTCTATCAACCAATCAAACTGTCACCTGCATAATCATCGAATATTGTTGACGTGAATACAATGTAAGTCTAGAGCGGTTGGGCAATATTGACCTCAGATTACATGGGAAATTTTAGATGTTAGTGTACGGTGTATCAAACAGCTATTTTTGATCACAAATTGATCTTTTGCATGTGTTGTAGATGCATGCTCCCAAAGCAAGCTTAAGCTTTTCCATTCATTGTGTTAAACACAACTGTTGTCTGATATAACACAAAAAAGGTTCTGAACATTCCGTCGTGGATGTGTCACATTTAATATTGCTTCCTAGTCCGCTGTGGTAGAATTCCTTCCTGTGCGTATTTAAAGAATGACAGAAGTCCATATTTTTTCCCCTTCCTCTTGAAGTAATTACTGACAACGTCGCTCTCTTCTGACGTACTCACTCTCGTCCCTGTCGTCATTGGTAACACATTCTCATTGGCTGAGAGGGAAATAAAGAAGGCAAATGGAACAAGCCACAGGCAAATAGTAAAGTACGCCAGAACCTGGAAGGGTTCAAAGTTCATATTAATACTATAAACCAAAAGACAAAAATTAACATATGACAGAATTAAATAGCAGCTCACTGCTTGTTTTTAATTAACATTAAGAAGTTTTTTGTGATAAGCTACTCAAAACACATCAAAGACAGTCCATTTTAGAATATATCTAAAAATAAAGTGAATTGAATTGAGAAAAAAATGACATGAGGGTTATAAAAAAATTCATATATTCATAAAAATAAAGCATCAAATTTAAATTTGCTTATTAAAACCAAGTGACAATCTCTCAAATCTAAGGTCTCATGTGAGGATCTACAACTCAGGTGATCACATCAGTTCACGAACTGTTTGAAAACCCCTTGTTTTTTAGTACATGTGTACTTACATCTGAGAATGGATGCCACACTGTGGAGAAGTATGAAAATGCAAAATAATGATTGACGACCACCAAGGCTGAAAAAGAAAATCATTAATACATGCAACAGATCACATAGATATCTTGCTTGAAGTTTATCTTATAAAACCGAAAGTTTTGACCAGTCAATAGATGTACAGTAAAATTCTTTACTACTAGCTCACTCCCCCCAAAAATAAAAACTATGAATGGTAAAAAAAATGATAATGGTGAACCTTCTTGATTCTTCCAGAAATGCAATGTTAGTGTATGCAATTTTGACAAATCTATCATGCTTACATATGAATAAGTCTCACAGAATAAATATAAATATTCTAGTATCCTTTTTTTTAATTAGATAAATACACAGTTGTGTCAGTCACTCAGTCCAAAGAAAATTTGCATTAAATGGTTTTACTGCAAATGTATTTTATCTGTAATTTCCAACAGTTTACTAGTATGTACATGAAGAAAGACATTTACTTGTTTCAGTTACTCACCTATGGAGAACAGAAATGATGGAGACATGAGTTCAAAGTATGGGAAAGTTTGTAGAACAAAGAAGTAGGCAATGTTACCCACTAAACCTAACACAGTCATGTACAGGGGTAGATCCTCAAACAAGAGAAGGCCAAGAAATATCACAGTCGTGCCCTGCAACAGATTAAAAAGGTGTGTCTGATAAACGAAGTGTTGCTTCAAATTTGCCCTCTAATTTAATTTCTAAAATGGTTTCATATCACCATGATCACAACTGTAAAGGATATGCATAATATTCCTCGGCAAGGACCTATTTACTGACTTTAATATCTTAAAGTTTTTTGTAAAAGTAAAATATTTTAAATAAATTAGAATAACCCTTAAGTTGAATTTATATAAGTTGCATGATATATAAATATTTCATCAAAAATTTAATTAACTAGCCAAATGAACTAAAATCAAATCTTCTTTAAGTCTCAGCTTAATCATGTTCATGTAACCCATCAAAGTTTTAATCCTGCAATGACCATTCTGCACAACGGAAGACTCTATAGTTTATCCTAAACTGTAGTTAGAATAATCTAACTGTGTCCGGGTCCGTAGGACATTTATCATTTTAACGATAGAACATTCTATCTACCTAAACTGAAACGGTGCCTGTAAATAATATGCCCACATGTTCTAAGTTTATAAATCTCATCATATAAGCATTCACAATAATCACTTACTATCAACATATATTTTATTATCTTTGCTGTGAGTACAGTGTATTCTTCTACAATTTCTGCCAGATAAAACAAACCAGCCGCTGCAAAATTTCAAGTTTAATTAATTAATTCAATCAATTTAATGGAGATAGATAAAGAAATTAAAATATCAATGATTTTAAAAACAGATTCAAGAAAAGCAATTTCTTTTATAGTTAGGCTATAACAAAATCAGTTAACGTTACTTATGTATTTTTTCTTCGAGGAAATTCGAACGTATAAAGAATTTATCGTGAATCAAAATCTGGCCTACATACCCACGGATAAAGTTATTACACATATTTGTATAACTAATGCGACCCAGCTCAATAGGTACATGAACCACATGATGAATTAATCATACAGAGAACCAGGGATGCGAATATTACTTTCAGATTCAGAGGCCGGGTGGATTCCCGATTTATCTCCCCCTTACCGGTAACTGGAAATTCCAGAAGCCCCCCGTTTTTTGGAGAATACCCATACAGAAGGGTAGAAGCCCCAATAAAGTGGTAGAAGCCCCATAAAATTGATTGATTTAGGGTACATAAAACCCTAAGGTGATGTTTAAATGAATGATATTGATATCCGTAAACTTTTATAGCCAATCTTACCTCAGAGTCGATAGAAATCGGGCGGCATTTCTTCTTTTCTTCATATACTGTACACCACGCCCGATCTAAAATCGCGATCGCTGAAGTCGTTTCGAGTAAATCATTAGCGTAATCTTGATCAAAAGTGAATAATATAATATATGATTTTTATTTTCAAAAAAAAAAAAAATATATGAAAGGAAAGTTAAGAATATAAAGGAAGCATTAAATATTTACATATTTCCTAGATGAAATAAAATATAAATTATGAACATATTTCATTGTCTACTTGAATACTTTTATCCACACTGGTTTGTACCTACTAAAAAGAATTTTATATCAAAAATCATCATGGAAAATATGAAAATATTTGTATAGCTGAAGTGTACTGTAAAATAGTCATAAAAACATTGAGATATAACCTGTTGATATACATTACAGTGAAAATACTAATTGATTGTTGTTTTGTGTTTTTTTAAATTAATTTAACTAGTCAATTAATCAATTAATAAATTTCCTTAGTTTAAATTCCAATCCTTTATAATATATAACTTAAGTAATTAATCAAGTAGTTAATTTATTTAATTTCTAAGGTATTTATTTATTTTTTTCTTTCTATGTTTATTTAAATTTGAAATTCAGTATTCATGCATTCATTATTATTTTCCAGTTACTTAGATTTGCTGTATTTTTTTGGTTTTGTTTTGTTTTTTTGTGGTTCTGTTTTATTTGGGGAGGTATTTTTTTAATTAATTTTTTGTGTGCATGTAATAGAAAAAATTATATTCATTGATATTAGAAAGCAATATGTATCCATTAGAATGAAATTATTAGAATCCAGGTTTATGAAATAAAAAAGTTTCATAAAAATTAATAAAATGTGCATAATTGCATATGCAAACACTTGTAAAGTGGGTATTATGAGAATATGGTGAGAATATTATTTACACATCAGCTAGCTGTGTTGTTTTGTACTGGGATAGAGAGGCACCCCTGTGTGTGTGTACATACACAGCTGTTGACACTTGGTCAAGTTGACAATAAACTCCTTTTGTTCAAACACATGTTCTCAGCTAGTCTGACCAACCCCCCTCAGGCAGGGCGTGTGTATATACACTGATCATTAACTATGTTCAATTGTTCTTGACTTTCATTATTGAATAGTAAAATAAATGATTTTGTAATTATATGATCTTCTTTTTACATACTGGTGATATGAACTTGTAATATGTTTTAAATACAAATTTCATTTTAAGGACGTTAGCACACACATAAGGAAAATATGAATTTTGATAATTTTGATACTAATAATAATGATAAATTAATAAAGACCTTTTAAATTAGTAATACCTGAATAATATTCATAGTTTCCCTATGTTCCCAGCTCTAGCCACGTGGAGGCCTCCTTAATTGTAGAGCCATGATTTGAATTTTGAAACAGAAAAATATTAAAACCAAAGGACCGAAAGATGACCGAAAGATAAAAAGAAAATAAAAATCTTTAAAAAAAAACAGACTTTATCATTATTCCTAGTCAATCTTTTGTTCATGTAAAAACATATTACAGCCAAATGAAAGTAATTGACAATAAATTAATAATTATAAAAAAATTAATAGAAAGGAATTTATAATTCAATTAGCAACATTTAAAAAAAATTATGTTCCTAACCTAACTTAACCTAACACAACACCAAACAGTATTCACTGGTCAGCACCCGTCTGGCGGGGGAGGAATACTGCCTGATACTAACCCTATGCTAAGTTCTAGCTACATCTGACAACTTATCACTCTTGTGAATGCTTATATAATAATCTCTATGGTAAAACATTTCTAGACAAGTCCTAACCCTGATTTCGGATGCAAGATTTTCATCCCCCTGAATAGCCATGGAAATAGCATTAAATAAACAATTACCATTTCCCCTAACTGACACAGGCACATAATCTGACTTCCCTAACAAATGATTGGCCACATGATCTACCCTCATAGATTTATCAAATTTTGTAGCTTGCGCAGATGGCAAACGTTTCGGTTGTGCACGCATAAAGATTGTTTCCATCCTAACCCCCATCTCAAAGCAGCCAGATCGAATGGCAGATTCTAACCGATTAAGAGACTCATCATAGTCAAAAAACCCCCATTCATTTACACAACATTTAGAACAAATGTAGGGCAAGGTGCATTTTTGCAAATAAATAAAATCAGATTTAGACAATCCCTCACAACTTTGGTGAAACCATCTTTCACAATTGTCACAACCTACATCTTTATAACCATCACAGTTATCGTGGCAAATGCCACAAGGATAGTCACAGACAGCTGCAGACATTATCTAACTATTTTGAGCCTTAGAAACTCTTTAGGAACTATTGAAATCAAAACTATTGCAACAATTTTTAAAGCCTACTGGAATTTTGTAGTAATAATTGAACAAAAGCACTATTCTATTTAGTTCAAATGTAACAGCACTGAGGAGCACTAGTCTTAAGTCAGATTAAACTATCTTACCCAAATGGAGACCATTCAGAGGAGAAAAACCTGTGTGATACAATTCAAAAATGCAACTCTATATATATCAGAAATACGGGTAAGTTAGTGTCATGCCATGGACATGCCAAGGACTTGCGGGGATGACCTGGGCGCATACCAGGAACACATAAGGGAGCTGAAGCCAACCTGCCAGATACAAGACAGGGACTTACAAGGGGGCTGAAGCCCACCTGCCAGATACAAATTATTATTGTTGCTGTGAAGCTTTTGGATATGTTTTTAACTCTAAATTCAGAATTTCTCTAAAATCTTAAAAACTTAAATTATTGCTCTACAAAAAAGGAGGCCTCCACGTGGCTAGAGCTGGTAACATTGGGATAATATGAATTAAAATACACAAATTCATATTATCTTAATGGCTAACGTCCTTAATGTTTTTTTAAAATGTGTATTACATAATATTTTCTACATATCTTGCATAAAAAACATTTTAAAATTAAAATAAATTATTTTAACTTTATCTGTACGATGATAAACAGCAGCTCGCTTCGAATTTAGATCGGGCGTGGTGTACGGTAAACCAGTAATAGCGCCCGATTTCTGTCGACTCTGAGGTAAGATTGGCTATAAAAGTTTACGGATATCAATATAAGTCATTTAAACATCACCATAGGGTTTTATGTACCCTAAATCATTCAATTTTATGGGGCTTCTACCACTTTATTGGGGCTTCTACCCTTCTGTATGGGTATTCTCCAAAAAACGGGGGGCTTCTGGAATTTCCAGTCACCCCCCCCTTACCAATATTGTCAAGTTGTACATCGATGTGTCGGATATACAACAGTCTATTGGTTGTTAGTTCATTCAAGGAGCAGGGGATAGTTTCATTTTTAGTCATTTTCATCAATTTTACTTTGAATTTTCATGTAAATACTAAAATAATAAATGTAATTATGTCTGGAATCAATTCCAAGTCATTTGCTTTGTTCGAAGAATGTCTATTTTTTTGTACTCATTTAGTCAACATGGTCAATGAGGATTTTGTACATGTTGTAGAGAATTGCTAATTTAATTTTCATTTTTTTGCGCCTAGATCAATAGATCCGAGGCGTTTATTGTTTTTGTCCTGTCTGTCTGTCTGGTTTTTTTTTGTCCCCAAACTTTAACCTTCGCCATAACTTATGAATCATGAAAGAGAGAGACTTAAAATTTAATATGCACACTCCACTAATTAAGCTCTTTCAAATGACAACAAGGTCAATGACCTTGTGGCCTTATCTGTGGCCTATATGCTAAAAATAGTTTTTTTCTGCAAAATTTAACTTTCGCCATAACTTTTGAACCATGGAAGATAGAGACTTCATATTTGGTATGCATATTCTACTAATCAAGTTCTTTGAAATGACACCAAGGTCAATGACCTTGTGACATTGACCTAAATGTTAAAAATAGCTTTTTTCGAACTTTGTTGCTGCCGGGCGCATAGTGTTTCACAAACACATCTTGTTTTTTTTAGGGACGTATATAAGTACGCACCTCTTATAAATTAATATATAAATGATAATTAATCAATAAATTAGGCCTAATTTATTTATTTATTTGTTTAAGTCAAGAAATTGATTGATTCTTTACTTGAAATAGCAGTAAAAAGCGTTGAATTCTTTTCATTACAAAAATGTTAACCGCGGTACATAGTATAATATTAAGAGAGAAACATCTGTCATACTGTACGTTGCAGCATATTCTAGAAGTGGCATAAATCAGATATGGATTCAAAAACTCCCAAATAACTTCTAAAAAATTCAAAATCACTAAATTTTTTAAAGAAAACAATCATTTTTCGCGATAAAAGAAACCACTACCCTGGCTATAAGCTTTTTGATTTCAATAAAGATAGAACATGTAGAAGTCTGAGATCGGGTTAGTTGGAATTCCCATGGGAACCACTTGTGCTCATTTATTGACCAGTTTGTTTAATATTCTTATGATGTATAGAAGGCAGCATTAAAAAATCGTTTAAAGAAGAGGAAAAGAAAATACTTCATGTGGCCTTCAACTCGATATTCAGATATATCTAGGAGACCAATTTATCAATTAACAATAATAAAAGTTTTTTTTTTCAATTCATATGTCAACTCGATACATCTCAGTGGGCTTCAAACAAAAATACTAGTACCAAAAAGTCTATCAAAATATTTCATATTTGGACATTTTACTAGAAAAGGGCATAAATTGTTATCTAACAACAATGTTTTAATTATTAAACGTGGCTATGGTGACTTCAACTTTTTCAATCAATTTCTTACAAGTTGATGTAGCAAATAATATGCCCTTATCACCTGCATATATGCGGGGTTTATCTTTACCAACTAAAGCTAGGAGATGGGTGAACTTGGCGTGTAAAAAACCCACAAGGTTCAGATATATAAAAATCATATTCAAATTGTTATTTTAGTATTTAGATTAAAATTCTCATCATTGATTTTTGTAAAATCACGATAAACAAAAAGTTTTTGGGAAAATTTTTTGTTAAAATTTATTCTTTTATTAGTAAAAATAATGTGATATCCATTGGGTTCGAACCCTGGCAATAAAAATCCTGGCTTGCCATATTATGGCAAGCCCTTTTACTATTTATTCGGAAAATAAAAATTATCTTAAAATTACAGAGAGATCTCCCAACTTAAAGAAATATCTCTTAAAAATAGAGATATCTCCCAACTTAAAGTGATATCTCTCATCCTTAAGAAATATCTCTATGAGAAAGAGATATTTCTTAGACTTAGAGAGATATCTCTTATACTTAGAGAGATATCTCTTTTACTTTGAGAGATATCTCTTTCTCCTTGAGAGATATCTCTTTCGTGAAAAGAGATATCTCTGAACGTTAAAGAGATATCTCTTTCACCTAAAGAGATATCTCTTTCACCTAGAGAGATATCTCTTTCACTTTGAGAGATATCTCTTAAAGTAAAAGAGATATCTCTCTAAGTTTATCTTAAGAGATATCTCTCAAAGTGAAAGAGATATCTCTCAAAAGTGTCTACAAGAGATATCTCTCAAGCAAAAAGAGATATCTCTTTATTGCAAAGAGATATCTCTCTTCATTATTTTTATTTAAATTCCATTTCATTACTTCTCCCTTTACCGGAAGTATTTCAAAAGCTGAGAAAATTCGGTCCAGGGTCTGAAAGTGCTTGTCACGTAACTCGCGGGGTACCTCACTTCCGGGGTACCTAACACGTGGAGTTGTGTCATTGAGTTCAGCATGTTTTGGTTTACGCAAAGGTTTCGGGGGAAAGTAAAATAGTTTTACAAAGCGGAATGGTTTATCGACTTACGATGTAATAAAAACTTGTCCACCAGGAAAATTTCAATCGAAGTACAGGTAAACAAATCAGAGTGTCATCCGTTTCTTGTTTATTTTGAGGGTAAATTAGGTGTTTTATTCTCAACCGAATGAATAGTTTTGTAATCATCTTTTGCCTTAATTTGTTAACAGAATTTTCTCGAATCCGAGGACAATAATGTTTTCATCAGCTGATTGTAGAGGAGGAGTTTTGGCAGTGTTCGATGGGTACTACTACTAACGTCATATTGTGGCTGCATCACTTTTGTTTGGGTAAATATTTATTTGATATACATATTTTTCAGTAAAGTTTTACCTTTCGTATGTCTGTGGATTAACTTTTTGTGTATTAAGTGTTTGTAGCAATTTAGATCTATTTGAGTATTTACAAGATGTTCTGTTCATATTTTTTGCCCAAAGGGGCTTGTTTCAGTACTAAATTTTTAACCCACAGTATACATGTAATAACACAAGGTATCTTACTCCAAATTACACATCTTACCCCCTCCCTCAGAAACGCATTCATTTATATACACTTTCAGACGAAATGCACTAGCTGTCAAACTCTTTAATTCGATTGTCTTCTACGATAAATTATCTACATAACCATACATAGCATCCATGTCTGTCTTTTTGTTTATCTCCATAAACAGAGACAAAACTCTGCTTGCTGAGTGGAAAAGTCGACTCAACCATGGAACGGTATGTGCTGATCCCGCACAGAGATTTTGATTGGATAAAAATCTGTTTCTAACATTACATCAGATAAACATCGAAATCTTTTCAAGGAAAATTAGACGTAAACAAGTTCTGTTTACTCACTGCAATATTTAAACAATGGAATTAAATTTTTAAAACCACTGATTTTTAAATTTTGCTCTTTGCCCGAGACTAGAACATACCATTCTATGGTTGAGTTAGACTTTCCACCCGCCGAGCAGAGTTTTGACGCTGATTACAGAGATAAAAGAAAATAAAGACAAGCTTGCTAGATACGGTTGTGTAGATGAATTATTGTAGAAGAAATAGGTATAAACAGTTTACCCGTGCATTTCCTCTTAAAGGAGCACGATTTTAAGGGAGGGGGGTGCTCCGTGTAATTCGGAGTTAGATACCTTGTGTTATTATTATTACACTTTAGGTCAAAAATTTCTTACAGAAGCTGCATTAAACAAACTTCAGATCACTACATTAACATGACCATATTTCTCACTTCAGAGACTGAGAGTATGTTCCCTATTTATAGAACATGGTTTAGGGATTTTGGTTAAATTTTTGTCTGTTCAAATTCACCCGCATGGCGCAGTGGTTAGAGCATCTGCTCTAGAGTCGCAAAGTAAGGAGTTGATCCTTACATCGTGGGTTTGAATCCCACTGTGGGATGTGGAGACTTGTCCTTGGGATGATACAGTATGAACCATGGCCCAACCTCACAGTAGGTATTGGCACTAAAAAGATCCCTCCCTGCTCAATGGCCCTGAGTGCCGAGCATAGGACAAAATTTGCAGCTCTCCACCGGTGTTTCCATATGAGTGAAAAATTCTTGAGAGGGATGTTAAACAAATCTGTCTGTTGAATTTAGTCATTGATATTACACAATTGTATACACTAAAACTTATTTTATAGCAGAGGTACAAAAGAACCAGTAACACAGATAAAAGATGCAGTTGCTAAGAGATCCAAAGTCAGCGGCACCTAAGGCTATACTGACTTTGAATTATCAGCATCCAAAACAATGCAAATCAAATACAGGTATGAAATTGATACAACAAAAAAAGTTCTAGGACAAATATAAAATTAATTTTTTGTAAGACATAGCATATCAAAAAATGACAAAAAAGTCTGAGATGTCCAGGGATGCTTTACCCCCACCCCACCTTAAGGTTTAGACATAGACCCCTTTATTCAACTTTACTGTCATCTCACCTCACTATTAAAATGGGGTAAAATACTCTTGTTTACAGATTAAATGTATAATTATTATATATACATGTATGGATTTTTTTTTACAAGATGACTAATATACTAGTCAACATTGACCATCTTTAAAAATGTTTGTTTGATGTACTCCTACCCACTTTTATCAAGATTAGTAGGTAGGTATTGGTAGGGTTTTTTTTCTTTTGCCTTACAGTATTGAACAAATTGATAACTGTCATAATTAAAACCATGCACATACTCAGAAATCTGTTGATGTTTTCATTACTAGCTAGAAAGACTTTATATTTATAAATTGAAAAGCATTTTAAAAAAAATTGATACCTTATCTTTAAAACATCTATGAAAATTAAGGTGGAAAAATAAAAAAATTTGAAGTGCCCAAAAAATGATTGCTAATGGGTAGGGGCCATTTTAACAGGTCGGTCAGAGTACATCAAACAAATCTGTTTTTTTAATGTTGGCCTTGGAGGGGCACCCTAGATATGAAATTGCAACAAATATTTTTGTGCCTCCTTAGAAGAAGGGAGGGCATATTGCTTTGCTGCTGTCTGTCGGTCGGTCTGTAGGTATATTTAGTTTCTGTTCATTTTCTTCACAACCATTGCACATACTGAAATGAAATTTGGTATACAGGTATATCAGACGAATATCTAGGTCAAGTTTTGTTTTGGGTATGATTGTACCATTTTTGACAGAGTTATGCCCCTTGGACTTAGAAAAATTCAAATTATTTGCAGCTTCTTTTTATTTTCTTTATAGAGGTTGCACATATTGAAATGGAATTTAGTACACAGATTAGTCAGATGAATATCGAAGTCAAGTTTTGTTTTGGGTATGATCGCACCATAATTGACAGAGTAATGCACTTTTGGACTCAGAAAAATTCTAATTTTTGGGGGGGAGGGGGGCGTAAGTGTTACAAACATCTATTGTTAAATAAAAAATTTAAATAAAAATATTTTTTCTGTGTTTGTGAACGACAATATTTTTTTATTCTCATTTTCTTGTAAAATCTTTGATGAAATTTAACGAAGAAAGTTAAGATTTGTATCAAATGAATGGATATTTGCAAGATGTATAACTCAATATTTGTCAGGCACCTTAGTCCTAAATTACAGTAAAACTTGGTTAGTACAAACACAGATATTGTGAATTCACAGATATAGCTAAGTTATCTTGGATCCCCAGTTATATAAATTTAAAAAAAATCTTATATGGATATAACAAATTATGGATATACATGTAGCAAAGTAATTTCATAGGTCCCAGTGACTTCGTTAAAACCGAGTTTTACTGTATTATCAGTTGCACATACAAGTATGCAATAATTCAAATGACATGTTACAGAAGCTTGCTAAATTACAGGTGTCTGCACATCCTGCAATCCTAAGACAATACTGGATGGTTTTGATTAAGAACTGATCCAGCTTGAAGACCAGCCATGTGCCTCACCTGTCATGACATTATTTAGGTAAGTGTCCTTTGAAGCAAAGAATCTGACAAAGCAAACCCTTCATCTTAAAAGATTTACATTTAATACTTATTTGATTGGTAGTTTTGATTTTTTTTTCTCTTAGGAAGCCTTTTATTTAGCATTTCTGAGTACTGGTATATGATTGCCATACTTTCCAAAACTTTTTTTTAAATGCTTTATTCTGAAGCTTTTCCTATATCCATATACTGAAAGGAAAAAGAAACGCATAATAGCATAAAAGCGAAAAATATTCAACTATGTGGCCGAAAATTATGAAAATTGGTCAGATGTGTATTTTGGTTACTGTGCACTAAAATCGCTGGTCAAAATTACTCAACCATGAAATGTATGGTGTAACGTAGGGGAAGTAATAAAAAGCCAAATACACGTGCATGTTGATGATGACAATTTTGTGATCACATTTTGTGTGCCAAGAGATGCATTAGAGTTATAGAAATCTTTTTCCGCATTTGCAATCAGTATAAATTTCTTGCAATCATGGTATGGCTGACGGAAGTTACACTGGTTCCAGTATCTGAATTGCGTAAGTGAATAAAAAGGCAACACCATGTTGCTGCGCAGTTTGATTTTGACTTTTCAATTAAAAAAGTTTTTTCGGTTGTCAGAGAGTTAGGTTAAAAGGTTTCCATCCAACCATGACGGTGACGTTGACGAGTAGCAACGTTACATCAAGATAGGGCTTGTCATCATGCTACCTCGGTTATTGCCAGGGCATTATCACTGAAACCGTAATTTATGCAGCAGACAATCATACTCACTTTTCAGCCTAAAACTGACAGAAACTCTCTGCTCTAATTTGGTCCACGAGCTTGACAACTTCACGTCGATTTTACTCTCACACGTGCTGTATGCGTATTGTTTTTAGCATGTTCACGCTGAGAAAATGTAGCCAGTGTTTGTCGATGCTTCCTTACAAACATTCAAGTGTACCAAATCAGCTAGATTCTGTAAATTCTATCCTAAATCAAAATTCGTGGGATTCACTGGGCGGGGGGATTTGTTGGCTTTGGGAATGATACAGCTACTCTCAACCATTAAGACTACCGTCGGAAGGCTTTAATGATAATCCTTGAGAAAGGTAAATGCTCTGGTGAACTCAATGAACAAAAAAATCAAGGCTGTTACTGATGCGCAAGGGAGATGATGAGAATTTTTATTTTGATTTTGGGGGGTATCGACATATCAATTTCAATAACTCAGGGATTATCAGTCAAAGTCACACAATATTTCGGTTACTTGTTGTTTAAAAATCAATTAAAATGTTTGATAACAATACTGGAAAACATGTTGAAAATAAAAGTTTTAATTTTATTCAAAAGTTTTTTATGCGTTTCTTTTTCCTTTCAGTATATATACAAACGCATACCAAACAATTTTCACCCACTCACCACCACAATTACACACACTCATACATTGCACTTTCTAAACTTCAAAATGACAAGAGATGTTAGATGTTTGTTAAACACTTATGCCCCCCTCCCCCCACATTGGAATTTTTCTAAGTCCGAGGGCATAACTCTGTCAAACTTGACCTCTGATATACCCGTATACCAAATTTCATTTCAGTATGTGCAATGGTTGTGAAGAAAATAAACGGAAACTAAATGGACCGACAGACAGCAGCAAAGCAATATGCCTTCTCTTCTTTGAAGGGTGGCATAATAAATGTACATATATGTAAACATATGACAGTTAAACATATGATTTATCCAAAAACAAAACAGATGTACCAAAATATATAGATATAAATTAACAAAAAAATACAATTTTGATTTTTTCATCACTTGTTGTACACATTATCACACAGGGCCCATTTACTGAGTATTTTGTCCTTACATCGAAAAAAATTTTCACAATAATTTTCTATGTTTCTGTAATACTTAAATAACTTTATTGCATCAATAAATAATGGCTTACTATCTAGAATATTAAATGAACTGTTTTGCAACTAATAAAAGAAAATTTTCTAAACAACTTCCTTCTACTGGGAATATTACCAAGTAAAACAGTTCTTTTGCATATTTTTTAATTAATTTCAATGACACTAAACCATTGTACAAATTCATTCCAAAATTCTGTCAACTTTATATACACAATCATAAAATAAGTGAATTATTGTCTCTCTTTCAATATTACAGAATGTACATACACTATTTTCTGACAGCTTGATTTTATGGAGAAAGGAGTTGGTTGCAATATAATTCATCAGTAATCGATATTGAAAATAAATTATTTTTATGCCCCGCCATGAATATGGCTGGAGCATATAGTGTTTGTCATGTCCGTCTTTCCGTCCTTCCGTCACACTTTGCATTTAGCTCTGTTCAAAGCTCAGTTTCAAAGAAACTGTCCAAGATATTTTCATCAAACTTCATAGGCTGATAGATATTGATGAGAGCTGAGCAACTGCATCAACATTCTTTGACTTTGACCTTTCCTTTGACCTTGACCTCACTTTTCTTAAATTAGTCATAGTGTTAAACTCAGTTTTAAAGATACCATTGATTCAAGATATTTTTATCAAACTTCATATGTTGATACAGTGTACATACTGATGAGAGCTATTCAATTGCATCAATATTTTTTACCTTGACCTTTCCTTTGACCTCACTCTTCCTAAATTAGTTTCAAACTTTATATGCTAATAGATACTGATGATAGCTATTCATTTGCATCAACATTTTGATCTTGATCTTTCATTTGACCTTGGCCTCACTTTTAACAAATTGTGATTAAGTTAGTTTTAAAGAAACCATTCATTATATTATTTTTCAAGTTTCATATGCTGATACATAATGATGAGAGCTTTCAACTGCATTGACATCTTTGACATTGGTCTTTCCTTTGACCTAAGACCTCATTTTTCTTCAATTGGTGTTAAAACTTCATATGCTGATGCATACTGATGTAACCAGTTCAACTGCATCACTTTTCAAGATATTCTGAAATTTCAAACAGTTACACAAATTCAAATTTTCATCTTGCAGTACTGATATACCCTTGGCGGGGCATTCATGTCCTATGGACATATTTCTAGTTGTCTCTTTTGTGAACGATGATGCATTTACAAAGAAGAATTTCCATTCTTTTTCCGAGATTGACTCATCTAGTAAAGTTTCCCACTTTTCTTTTTATGTGCCCAGATCCGAGGTGTATATTGCTTTTGTCCTGTCTGTTGGCAACTTTAACCTCTGCCTTAACTTTTGAACCATGAGAGAGACTTCATACTTAATATGCATACTCCACTAATTAACTTCTTTCAAAAGACACAAATGTCAATGACTTATGACCTTGACTGTGACCTATATGCTAAAATAGCTAACTGTATACAGGGAAATTTTCCCCCGTTTAAGTTTCGCCCCTTTCGCCCCAGTCTTGCGTGGGCGAATTTAAAACAGGGCAAATTCAGAGTAAACTGTATATCTTAAACATAAATATTTTTGGGCGAATTTAAAATGGGCCAAACTTGTTTTCAGTTGTGTAAGGGCGAAAATAACCCTGTATACAGTAGTTGAACTTTCGCTTTACCTTTTAAATCATTAAAGATAGAGACATCATATTTTGGATGCCTTCTCCACTAATTAAGCTCTTTTGAATGACACCAAGATCAATGACCTTGTGACCTTTACTGTGACTTAAATGCTATAAATACCATTTTGATCTTTCCCCATACATTTTGAACCATTAAAGATAAAGACTTCATATTTGATATGCATACTCCACAAATTAAGCTCTTGCAAATGACACCAATTTCAATGACCTTGTGACCTTGACTGTGACCTACATGCTAAAAATAACTTTTTCGAATTTGTTGTCACCGGGCGCAAAGTGTTTCACAAACAAATCTTGTTTTGAAGTAGTTTTAATATTTGAATTTTTGTAGAATTTTATGTTACATAGAAAAGCCAAAAAAATATATTTAAAATCAAATCATTTTTATTTCAGTACTTTGTGACAGTGGGAAGATAGAATTTAAAAAATGGACATGGCTCTATATTACTGCATCAGAGATCAATCCAGGTTTACTTATAATTTGAAGAAAAATAGTCAAGCATCATTTGGAGCTATGTCACCGCCTTAATAATATGCCGGCTTATATAACCAACCAAGCACAGTGACCAGTTGTACCTATGATGTTGGGAGAGATCCTGAAAAACCTTCCAGTACATTCATCACTACCTGCAAAGAAATAAAAATTCAAATGACTTGTATCAACACTTTTGTACTTCATCTGGCTTGTATTTTCAGTAATCATTAGCCTTTAGCTTCCTTCAAACAAAATTGCATAATTAAGTACTTACTTGCAGGTGTAAAATGTTCGAAACAGTTTGCTTGTCCCAAAGGAAATTCTCTGCCAATTAGCTGTGCCATGAGCAGCTGATTGATGTCACAGTTCCACCGGCAAAGTATTTGTAGCTGAATGGTGCCATATAAAACACTTTTAACAAGAACCTGGAAACATCCTGGAAGTGAGCATCTACAAGAAATTAAGTGAATGCTTTCTTGAATGTTAACAATGTTATAAAATGCTTGTGTACATCCTATATATATACAAAAATTACACATGTAACAACCAAATACACAAAAATTAAACTTCCTTAAATTTGTTCTTGATGTTTATTTATAGTGTATTAAAATAAGCATCCAATATTTGTCTTGTTTAATACTGAAGGATTGTTAAGAAAATGTCGTTTGTTGAAACAAATGTGCAAACAAGTTACATTCTGCACAGTTAGCAATTTTTGTGGAGAACCTATCAACATATATTTTCAATCGTTGGGATGTAATATTAGGCAGAGAGTAGGAGAATTATACTTGTTAACAAATAACTTTTACCGATCAAATTTCAAATTGATAATTTAATAAGAAAGCAATATGATAAATTTAACTAGCATTATGGTCCATTGATTTTAACGCCATGGTGTGTGAGCTTTTGTGAACTTGATACTGAACTAGTAAGTTTGAAATATTGAAGTAAAGAAAAGAAAATTTTTCCTGTACCTGATTTAAAATGAGTCCCAGCATCAACTACTTGGAAGTTGCCACACTCTTCATGAGTATAAGAATTATTGGATATGCCTCAGTAACAGATCTATACTGGTACATGTAAATGAATGACACATTCAGTCGAAGCATTGTCCCTTTTTCAGTACCTCCTGGATCCCTGTAAAATATATGATGACAAAAGTAGATAAAATGTTCCATCATTGAATGATGAATGCCCTATGGACCCAGTGCAGGCCTGTTGGGAGACACCATTTGATTGTTCTAGCAATGTGTCTGTCTCTTAATTGTAAGAGAACTAGTATTTGGGAAGGGGGTCATAAGGCTTTACAGTTAATATATTGATCGTACATGTGTGTTGTTTAACATCCCACAGTTAAAATTGAAAATGAGTATATACATCCCTGTGTATATGAAAGAAGTAATGTTGGGCGTCTTTATTTCTGGATTATTATTTAACAAATTAAAGAAGAACATTCTATCAGGATTATGTTTAATCGACGCAGTAATCAACCCTGTATTCCCGTGATTGATGAATTTGGTAACATATGCATTTCCTATTTGTTTTATTGACTTTGCATTCTAAGACTATATGTCGACCTCATGATCAGCTGTCCCGTGAGCTAAATCCAGGCACAAAGCAACAAAGGGGGGGGGGGGGGGGGTTGGGTTGGGGTTGCGGGGGAGGGAAGGGCGGCTTGCCCTAATCTAATTAAAATTAGATCTTTGATCCGCTCCAGTTTGATCGCTACTAGCCCCCCCTTTTTTCCAAACAATACCTCTACTATTGAGCACAGGTACTTGGGTCGTGGTTTATAAATATTTATAATGTACCTTATTGATAGGTAAAAAAAAGTACTTTTACACATCAATAAGGTACATTATAAATATTTATAAACCACGACCCAAGTACCTGTGCTATTGAGGATGTGCATTGAATAGTTTGTTGGCCCCCACCCCACTTCTTACCACAGTATAGAATAACAGTATAGTGATATCATGGAAATGTAGTATTTTATGCAATAAAAATTGGAAGTGAAAGGAATATTTGGTCTTGAAAAAAATTGGCCACTAACCCCCCCCCCCCCCCCCCCCCCTCCCGAAATAGGATTATCGAGTTTGGTCAACTTTTATTTGTAATTTTAAAAAACAAATCTCTCTGGTTGCCCCCCCCCCCACTTTCAAAAACGATGCTATTTGCCTGAAATCATATATGTATGGGACCAATCTTAAGGGAACGTTTTAGTTTGAAAACACTTACTTTTATGCTTTAAAATGCTCGTGACCCAGTTGGAATAGCTTGTATGTACTGTATGTACGTCATTTACTAAATCAATAAAGCGATTACACGTTGTTTAGTACCTGTATCAATCAATCCATTTTCTCCTCTTCTATTCAATAATCAAAAACGAACGACTTAACAAACATTACTTCCTGTTTCGCTTTCGTTTTCAACGGGAGAATTAATTATGTTATTTTAAGGGTGATTTGAAAAGAGATATCTCTTTCATTAAAAGAGATATCTCTTTAGCTTAGAAAGATATCTCTTTTTGAAAATCTATAGAGATATCTCTCTAACTATGAGAGATATCTCTTTTAAACTTGTTAAAGAGATATCTCTCTAACTTTAAGAGATATCTCTCTCGCTGAAAGAGATATCTCTCTAGCTTATAAAGATATCTCTCTTACAAAAAGAGATATCTCTCTTTCAAAAAGAGATATCTCTTTTGTTTAAAGAGATATCTCTATTAGTGAAAGAGATATCTCTATAGGCTAAAGAGATATCTCTCTATGCTAGAGAGATATCTCTCAAATTGAAAGAAATAATTATTTTTCGAATAAATAGTAAAAGGGCTTGCCATATGCATTCTCTTATGAGACTAGCACGCTAACCACTACGCTACACAAGTCCTGATGAAGTATGGCATTTAAATCATGTTTGTGATATGACCATTGACTTAAGGGACTTCAAGTATTTCATAAAAAGATGCTAAAGTTATGTCATAAACTTAAATTTTTTAGGTATAGTGGGTCATTGCTCCATAAATTTGGAAATCAAAATATGTATGTTTTTATGCAAACTTTAAGGATTACCTTTCAAAAAAATGGAGAGAAGACCCACTCATAACGAAAAATAGTGTTATAGTGTGAAATAATGACTCGTTTTGTCCTCTTTCGTGTGTGTATTATATTTCATAAGCAAATAACTTCAATTTTCATGAGATTTGTGCAAGTTGTAGAGATTTTACATAAAGTATACTTTAATGTTAGATGAAATATTAAAGAATATTTTGATAAAATTGAGATTTAATTTTTCACCTTCATGTTTGTTGCACTATGGGCTTATCTCTCGTAATGTTCACCCATCTCCTTTGATCGATACACAACTGCATGCTCTATCTACGAAAAAACTCTTAATCGAGGATTGCTATATTGACAAACAGTTGGATGAAACTAGATTATGAAGAGTATCGTTTATGGTCACAATTTCTCAAGTTCTATCGTGTTCGATAAAATGTCCTTGTCAGCAAGTTCTAAATCATTCAATCATTAAGAAAAAAACCCAGACTGCATAGGATTTTGTATTTGTATTGTTTGAATGACCTAATTTAAGCTTGATAAGCTGTGATTTAAGCTTAAGAACACTAGCATTTCGATTTTATATCATATTTTAGTCTTTGACCATTATGATGTAACGCTAATTAAGGTTTTATTGCAAATATGATCTTGTAATGCCAATATTGTGCAATTTAGTTACGGCACAAAGTTTTGGAGAATTTCTCCTATTTTCAGCACTGGCCAACCAACTACCTTTCACTCCCTAATTCTAGACGTACCACTACTCTATGACCAACTTGTATGTTTTCTCCACTTTCTAACCCTTCATTGTCAAGTTAACTGGTCTGTAGAAACAATAAAGGACCAAGAGGTGGATAAAACATAGAGGTCGGCTTAAAAGAATATGTCTTGTATTAGGGAATGGAGGTTATTTAAGGAAGTTCCAATATTGGTTGTACAATGCCAAAAGTATAGGGATACATCCCCAACATTGTGCAGAGAATTTCGTGCAGTAAATGGCACCACATTTGCATTATATACAAGATCTGTACGTGCTGTGCAGTTCTGCAAGTTTTTTTTTTTTTTTTTTATTGGCTCTTACATTTTACAAATTAAGATAAAATACATACATGTAACATTGCAGTGAGAATATATAATCAATATTTCTAATAGGTATATAGACTTTAGATTATCTAAAATAACAATTGAAAATGGTTTGGGCTCTAACTTGTGAAAAGAGAAAAAAAAAGATTATAATATAGATCAGTTTTCCAGTTTATCCAATAATTCTTGCCATTCAATGTAAAAATCTTCTAATTTTCCCTTCGTACAATATAGAAATTTTTTAACATATAATTTTTCCTTTAAAATTTTTTGGAAAACCATAAAGTTCCTGTTACATTGACAATTCTCTTGTGCATTTCTAACAGTATAAACATAGTATTTTGCTAGCAGTAAACAATAATTCAGAACTGTATTATAAGAATTTGTATAAATTCCAAATATCACATTTTGACATGAAATATCTTGGATTAAGCATAAATTCAAACTATTCCACCAAGTCAAAAATTCATTCCAAAATGATTAAGTACTTTCACAAAGATAAAACCTATGTTCTATTGTGTCAATTTCCTTACATGTTTTGCATGATGGTGATTCACTTATACCCATATTATATAATAATTTTCCATGTGCTATAAATCTATGAATTAATTTATAATTAAAAGATTGCAAATAAGTTTCATTATTACATAAAAAAGAAATGGAAAACATATTCTTCATGTCAGATTCTGTTATGTTAATATCAAATATATTTTCCCATTTTTTAATACAAGTTGGTTGTTCAATCAATTGTTCTGTTATGGTCCAGTAATAATTTTTACATTGTATTTTTGAAATTGGACATTTCTTATCATCTATAGAAAGTGTTAATGTATTTCTATTGAAATCAGGTTTTTGCTTTTCCCTTAAAAATTTTCGCCATTCATATGATATTGCCATTCTAATAGACATGTAGTCCAAAAAGGAAATGTTTATACCATAAAGCTGGACTATTTCTTCATGACTTAAAAAAACTCTATTTTCACCAATAATGTCATTTACAAAAAGTATTCCACATTTATACAATTTTTTCCAGAAGATGGGTGTTTTGTTGATCTTGATTTTATCATTAAACCATAGAATTTCCTTAAATATTTTAGGTTCTACACAAACATTATCATAGGTTCTAAATTCCTTCCAACAATTTAAAATGTCTCTATAAAATTGTGGTATTGTAATATCTTCAAAATAAGCTTGAAAAATCATGAACCATTTTGGGTGGTGATTATCAGAACAATACATTCTTTTAATTCTTTTAATCCAATTTAGTCTAAGTGTCTTAATCTGATTTTCAAAGTTTGGAACATTAAGTCCACCCTTATTTATTTTTTGACATGCTACAGTTAATTTAACTTTTGGTTTGTCACTATTCCATATAAAAGTTGATATCATTTTATTTACTTCTTTTATAATCTCATTAGAAATTGGTAACACAGTAGCTTGATAAATAACTTTAGGAATTGCTAGTGTTTTTGTAATGAAGATCCTTCCTATCAGAGTTAAATTCCTCATTTTCCAGAGGTTTAGAATTGCTTTAATTTCATCTAATTTGGAATTGAAATTTTTTACTAAACAGTCATGTTCCCCATGTACACTAAACCAAATTCCAAGCGTAAAGAATAAACCACTGGACCATTGTACAGGTAAGCTGCCTGGTGGATAATTCCTACAGCTACCAATCCATATGGCCTCTGTTTTATTAAGATTGATCTTTAAACCAGAGCAATATTTAAAATTTTGAATGATTCTCAATACTTCAAAGCCTGATTTTTCATCACTTAAGAAACAAGTAGTGTCATCTGCTAGCTGACTAATTTTGAATTCTGTTTCACCAATTCTTATACCATGAATGTTTTTATTTGATCTAATTGCAATAGCCAATAATTCAACGCATAAGATAGATAAATAGGGTGATAAAGGACATCCTTGTCTAACACCTCGAGTTATCTTGAAAAAGGAGGAGGAATATCCATTATTAATTAAGCAACTTGTTATATCTGAATATAAAATGTGTACCCATTGTCGTAACCCTTTGCCAAATCCAAAAGTTTCTAAAACTTTATCTAAATATAACCATTCAACTGTATCAAAAGCTTTTTCAAAATCTACTAACAAAATAAGTCCAGGGATATTTTTTATACTTGTGTAATTAATAAGATCTGCAATAGTTCTTATATACTGAAAGGAAAAAGAAACGCAGGGTAGCATAATTTTCGATAAAAATTTGATCACATGACCGAGAATTACGAAAATTGGTCAGAAGGGAAATTTAGTTACTGTGCATCAAAATCAGTATTCAGAATTACTCAACCATAAAATTTATGACGTCACGTAGGGAAACGCTAACAAGCCCAAAACACGTGTAATTTGATAACGACGAGTTTGTCAACAAATCTTGTTGCATTATTTGATGCATATGAGGTATGCACATCGTTTTTCAATATTAGGACACATTATGAATTTATTGCAATCTTGGCACAGTTTACGGAAGTTCAATGGGGTCTTCATTTCAAACTGCCTACTTAAGGAAAAAGGCAACAACGGTTTACTAAGCAGTCTCTTGTAAATTTTCCCCCATAAAACTTTTTACCCGTTGTCAGAGAGGGTCTGGAATGGTTTTCAATCAACCGTGACGATGACGATAACGCGAAACAGAGCCATGTTACGAGCGGGTTATTCGTCCTGCCATCTCTTAAATCGCCACCTTACTACCACAAAAACAGCCATTTATAGAGTAGACGATTATAATCATTACATTCATACGAAATTTGAAAGAAAACAGTTCCGCAATTTGGTTTTTTGAGCCAGTCAACTTACTGTTGTATTCCTCTCACTGGCGCATGCGCGCGCCGTTTGACTTATTTTTTGCGTGGTTACCCATGCTAAATATAGCCAGGGTTTGAAAGATAAACACTCTGATGAAATTCCATGCAAAGAAGAAACAACACTCTGACAATTGCACGAGAAAGACATTGAAGATAATGAGAGTTTTCGATTTTCACTTTTGGGGGTATCGTCATTTGAGCTTCAATAACTCATTAATAATTAGACAAAATCATATGAGAACTTGGTTTTATCTTTTTGAAAGATGATTTTCAAAGGTAGATAGGAAAACTGAAAATTATTTTAAGAAAAACAAATTTAATTCACCTCAAAAGTTTACCCTGCGTTTCTTTTTCCTTTCAGTATATTTTCTCCTATGTATCTATTTTCAATGTAACCTGTTTGATCAGCACCAACTATGTTAGGCAGTAGATTTTTAATTCTACTTGCAAGAACTTTACCTAATATTTTATAATCAAAATTCAGTAATGATATTGGTCTCCAATTCTTTAATAAAGTTCTATTTTTATTTTTTTTTTTTGCACGAGAGTAATTATTCCCTTTCTTTGATCTGGAGAGAGAGATAATTGTTGATAGCTTTCATTTAAACTGTTTATTACCAGATCTTCTATTTCAGGCCAAAAGTACTTATAGAATTCAAACTGAAGTCCATCACTTCCTGGAGATTTATTTGGTTTAAATTCTTTTAAGATATTTTCACATTCATCTTTACTTATTGAACCTTGGCATGTTAGAGAATCTTCTTTAGTAAGTTTTGGAATATTTTTACCATTCACAAAGTGACTAATGTGTTTTTGATAATTATTTTTTTCCAAGTTAGTTGAATAAAGATTTTCAAAGAAACTTTCCTCTTCCTTGAGAATTTTATTTTTATCGCAAATAATTTTATCATTAACTACTAACTTATCTATACATTTATTTCTGTAATTTCTTTTTTCTAAAGACAAGAAATATTTTGTAGATTTTTCTCCCTCTTCACACCATTTTGTTTGAGATCTCAATATTATTCCTCTAGTTTTTATGTCTGTTAATACATTTAATTTTTCTTTGATTTCATTTAATAAAACTATATTTTCTTCAGATGGATTTGCCGATAGTATTTCATTTTGTTCATTTAATTCTTTTGAAAATGTTTTCCTCTTCCTGCCTATTTTTCCTTGCCTTTAATTTTGAATATTTAACAATAAACCCTCTTAGTTCACATTTAATTGTGTCCCATTTTAATTGATGGTTATTTAAATCCGTATACTTCTCTTTTAAACAATTGATAAGTTCTTTTGTTTTCAGCACAAAATCTTCATCTCCTAATAATGATGTATTAAATTTCCAAAACCCAGGGCCTCTATTATGATGGGTTCTGCAAGTTGCTTGAAGACTTTGGTTTTCTCCATATTTTATTGTATGACTTATTAACCTTCTTTTTAGTCAGATGACAGAAAATTCAAATCGAACGAGTTTACCGGTCTGTCGAGACGACAATAAAGAGTTAGGAGATTGATAACACAAAGTGGATGTTTTAAAGATGTGTCTTGTATTAGGGAATAAAGGTTATAAAATCAAGTTGCAATTAGATGTCTAGTTCTAAAAGGGGAGAAATACGTCCCCAACATTGCGCAGAAAATCTTGCAAACCTTGCACAGTAACAATATTTTTTTTTATTAATCATGTAACAGCATATTTGTATCAAGGGAACTGTAATTTCTTGTTTAAGACAAATACATCAATTTCTTCAACTAGCTTTAAAGCTGTTGTTGATTTCCTTCTTTTATTGTATGGTCTCGTACTGAAAGTTTAGATATCAGTTGCATAAAAAATGAATAAAAGTATTGTTTATATGCAAGATTTCTCAAAATCCCAACAATTTTATACCTTTTCTCTTTTGCATGAAATGAGAAGAAAATAAAGAATATCCAAATTGTGAAAAGAACAAACACAGTTTCCCTGTTACTCTTATTCGAGTATTTAGACATTTAATTAAAATCTTTTGAAAAATTTCCCATTGCAAGTAGCTATGAATTTCGATGAAATAATGGATGGAATTCCTAAAACGGAAATTTGTATCTTCCTGATATCATAGGATGTTAGCGGGCAAAATTTCGGCGTTTCAAAGATACAAATTCTCTTTATATTAAATATCAGACAAGAGAAGGAATTATTAGGAAAACCTGATTATACACTTCCTATCTGTAAGCATTCGGTTTAATTTAGTTTCTAAAGAGTTCCATCCTTATAGAAAAAGAATTTTAATTTTCCCTTAGGTCACATGCCTTTTTCCGCCTTTTTATGAGCAAGGACACAAAATTGTCCGCACAGTTAAAAAAAAAAATAATGAGAAAAACAAATTTAAAAATAACCCCGCCCTCTCTCTTTCCTTTAAATAACTGAAATTTAATTCTTCTTTACATTAATATCATTTTCACCTTCCAAGACACCAGTTCATATCGGAGAAGTACTTCTGATTTAAGTTTGACTTCCAGGGACACAAAGGTAGAAATGACAGGTATGAAAAGATTTTTTCAGGTAGCTTAGATGTTTTGATTTTTTTGATTGTAGGATCTTTTCAACCAAAAACAAAACAAAAACAAACAAAAAAAAATAATAATAAATAAAATAAAGAATTAAAGAAAAGAAAAAAATGTTTGAATAATTTAACATAATCTTAAACAGAATTTAAAAAAGAATCTTTTACATTAAAAGAAGATTAGTTCATTTTCTTGGGTCTTCAACTTCAATAGATACATGTGTATTGACGAACTTTTTATCAATTAACAATACATTTATACCTCGACTCATCATATCCTAATGAACTTGAAATAAAAGATACCACAGAGTCTGAAAAATCTGTTTCTAATTTGGATGTGGATGATTTATTACCAATGAATATATGGGAACAATATTTATTATATTGACAAGGAATAAACAGCGGGTGTGACCGGTCCCTCTGATGTTTTGGAGACCCGTGTTTGCTCTGCTCCTGTTTTGTGGACTTTTGATGTTGAATATTGTTCGTTATCTCCGTATGTTTCCCGATGACTAAAGTTGATTAATTCAACGAAAGTCATTCTTTAATTTCAGTTAGATTCAGTAATTTGATTTTAAAGATACGTAAATTTTTCTTGAATTTTTGGGGGGTCACGACAAGGAGCACACGGTGGGTTTGACCGGTCGGCAGGTATGCTACTCATCCACCTGATCCACCTGATGTTTTAGAGGTCCGTGTTTGCTCTGCTCCTGATTTGTATGGTTTGAATGGACTTTAGAGCTTGAATTTTTTTCCAGACCTCCATATATTTCATTCAAGTTTAAATGTCTACTAAACGATAAAATCAGAAGCAGAGCAAGCACGGACCTCTAAAACATCAGAGAAAGGATAAGGTGCCATGAAGGAATGAGTATCCCCGCGAACAAAAAAAATTAAATGACAAACGAAATTATTTTAGCTTTCCAATTGTCAACATTCTTATTCAAGAAGTAATTTTCTACTGGAGACATGGTAATAATTTCTCTCAAATTATTCAAAATTCAACAATTTGTATCATGTACTAGTATGTTAAAATGACACATGCTACACATAATTTGAAATGATCATTACATAGGGCTCAGGCTGGTTAAATCATCATCAGGGAATACTCACTCCTCCTTGGCACCTGATCCCAGCGCTGATATTTCCAATAGTTCGTGTATATACCTTTCTCACAGTTCGTTTATAGATATTTTAAGATCGATTACTATCAGAAAAAAATTTTAACCTTGTCCATAACTTTTGAAAAGTTACATGTAGGGCTATAGCTATCATATTTCAAATATACAATCCTTGTGACAAGACCACCATTCGTTAAATGGTTATGATAATAAATTGTTACCTTTTTCAATAATTTCTTTCCAAAACATCAAATGCACAGACAGAAAAATCCACTTCATTGTTATCCTTTGGTTAAAATCAAGGTAAATATTATGATAATATGTCATCAAATATTGTAAAACAATATATATGTTACCAAGTGTAAGAGAGAAATAATGCTTAATGATGCTGAAAGAATACATGCATTTCCACGAAATTGTCCGGGTTTTTTTTCATGCAAAATCTGGCAAATTTTACTCAATTCGTCTCAGGATTTAAGGTGGAAATGATTTAAGCAATATTATCTTGAAACATGGATATTTTTCAATGAATTTTAAACATTAAATTATTGGCTTTAATAATTACCAAAAAGACTTAATCAGATCTGTTTTAGTATGTACATCGCATTTTATCACTAGAGTGTAGTAAATGTCAGTATCATGATATAAGTATTGGATTTTTATGCAGATAAGGTTGTAAGTGAGAATATTTTTTTTTAAAGTTATGTATGGTGTTTATTAATTGAAACATTAAAGCTTATATAACTTACATATGAATAAGTATTGCACTGTTATAAATTATAGATGCAAGTTCAGTTTGGAAGAAGTGGCAGGAAGACTCTACATCAGTCCGACGTTTTGGTTCTGATGTTTACTACAAATACAAAGCACACTGGTACTGCAGAGACAAGGAAGGGCGCAATGGCTCTTTTCTCAGAAAATACAACGGAGTGGGAAATTCCATAGAATTCAGAGCATATATGGTGTTTAATTCACAGAAAAAGGATTTCGTGGAGCAGCATGGATGGAAGAATCCCACACCCGAGGGCCTTGGTAGTATTCCCTTCCTGAAAATGTCGGGTGCACGCCTTCCAAGAAAGTAATAGGGGACAAATTAACGATAAAACATGCAACTAAATGAAACATTGACATTCCAAGTAATAAGATGTCGGATAATATGATAATTTATGTATTGTTTATAAAACAAGACACAATAAAATCTTCCAAACAAACGTTCTGGATAAACTGATAAGTGTGATGACTTTAACTTTTCTATCGCAATTTCCCTTACTTATGCAGCAATATACCATGGGGTGCGACCAGTCGGCAGAGGATGCTCACTCCTCCATGGTACCTGATCACACCACTGATTATTACATTTATATGACTTTATGATTATTTTTTGCTACAGGAAAATATTTCTTTTTCCTAAAGTTTGACACATGTTTCAAGACATCATGCATGGTGAATCTCACTTTGTTTCAAGATTATATTTTATTGATTGACCTTGAAAGACCACAAGTGGAACAAAGCTTATCGATGTAACATTTGCAACATTTAAGCTTTATGTAGTTTGAATCCTGTTCAAATTGTACTAATCACCTTATGTCAAGTTTTTGTATAGGAAGTCTCTCAAAAATATTTTTGAGGTCGACATTTTGTAGCAAAAATTTCCAACATTCAAGTACACTATTTTTATTTTTACAAGTACTTTGAAAGTTTTAATACATATCCTTTCTTCGTAAGTAAAAACCCGTCTATCTTGCAATAAATATACAAAGCTTGAAGTTTACCAATCAAACTAGTATATTAAAATGAATTAAGTTTACAGAAGAAATGAATCTCATTCATACACAGTTAAACATTTTAATGTTTATTCTATAAAACACACTGTATATTGGAACACTAGTAAATAAAACATTGGTAGAGCCCCCTATATTATAAAATTACCAATGTACTTAATATTAATGGTTTATGTTTTTATTATAATCATAAATAGAAAAAAATTATACTGGAAGGATATGGAGGCCTAAACACATTTTACCTAGAGTAACTCCTCATGTGTTTCTTCACAGCATTGAACATTATCTTGTAGCTTATCCATTCACTTCTTCAGACCATATTATCATCATATCTGAACCAACACATATTTCGCCATATTCTCTCTATAACAGACACGCCCTCTCTGTCTAACACAGAATTATACTCGCTGTCTAACACAGAATCATACTCTCTGTACCTCACCCTGACAATGACATCCACCGCGACTCTAGGAGAAACCTCACCTTATCCACTAATTTGTATATATTTGTTACACAGAGTGTCGCCTCACATGTTTTTTCACCTCATTAAGAAATGTTTTGTCCTCTGTCAATTCATCTTTACCCCACTAATTCTTACTGTACTCAATCATTCTTCGTCGTATCCACTCTAGAACAGACACACCCTCTTTGTCTACCACAGAATCATAATCTTCGTACCTCACTCTGAAATTGACATCCGCCCCCGACTCCAGGAGGAACCTCACCCTATTCAAACGATGTTTGAAAGACATATCAATCACTGCTTTCAACAGGGGTCTCACTTCAAACTCATCATAGGACTGTATCACCTGATTGACATCAAGACCCATATCTAAAAGATGTTTTAGAACCTTACACTCACTTTCTAGGACTGCAATATGTAATTCTCCCAGTGTCTCCATACGCCACACTCTTCTCCGTGTCACCACTACGTCATCCTTACTATCAGTCATGACGTCACTGTGTCTTATATCTACCAAACACTCAAACAAATGTAACCTCAGTCTAGCTAACTGACTTTCATTTTTGTTTTCTAATAACTGTTTTACAACACACATTTTATTTCTAATAAGGGCAATATAGAGTGCTGAAATACCGTATTTATTACTGATAGTTGCGTCTGCACTGTAATAATTGAACATTCGTATGACAGCAGGAATAAAATTTTTATTTTGACAAACAACTGTATAAATAGGGTTTCTGCCTTCCTTATCCTGCATATTAACATCGCCCCCTGCCTTTAGCAGCTTACTCGCTATATTCATATATCCATTCTTAAAACATTGCTGTGACGTCATGCCTTTGTTCTTGCAGTCTAAAAATTTACCTGTAGCCGTCCGATAATAATAATTACCAGTCTGATAATATATTATCAGACGGCAATGATATCAAAATCGGACGGTATTTAAAAACAAAAAGAAGAGTGGAATAAGTTAAATATTTCCACCAACCCCCGACCACCCCCCATCCCCTCCAAAAAAAAAGGAAAAAAATTAGGGAAAGCAATCGCAAGGAAATTAAGTTGCTACAAACTAGAAAATCCATGAAAAAATCGAGTTTAAACCATCTTCAAAATTAATTATTCCCATCTTTTAAGTGTTTTTGATACAGCACTTTGTATAATCGAATTTAAATCCATTTTTGAGAAAAAATCGGCAAATTTATTTCTTTTATAAGGATTGTTTCTAAATGGCTGCACTTGTAAAAGCTGAGAATTTCCATTCTATAAACTAAAACTTCAGGATGAAAATTCGCATGTTACTTTCCATGGTGACAGTGGTAATTTCACCCCCAAAAAAAAATTATGCACAAAATAAATAAAAATGTTCCAAAATAAAAAAGGAAATCCTTCCCCACCGGACCCCTGTCCTGCTTATCTAAACGACTGCCATTGAATGAATGAAATGAAACAACAGCTCACTCACTCTTTATCTGTCTCTTTTCTTTTGTCCACTTATTAGACGGGTAAAATACAATTGATGCCTAAACTCCCATTGTGTTATTATCGGACTCCTACAGGTAATTTTTGGACATTTAAATGGCAATGTTTTAAGTAAGATATATGCCTCATACTATTCTATATGTAAAATTATCAGACAGTTTTCGGCCCTAACGGGCCTCAAACAGTCTGATAATTTTACATATAGAACAGTATTCGGCATATATCCATTACTTACATGCTGCTGTCAGTGGTGTATCATATTCACCTTTTAAATTGACATCAGCCCCTTTCTGTAGTAACTCATTTACTACACTCACATGTCCACGACCACACGCTGCAATCAGTGGTGTATCACACCTATCTGGTAGATTGACATCAGCCCCTGCCTCTAACAACTCGCTTACAACACTGATATGTCCACTACCACACGCTGCTGATAATGGTGTGGCACTTTTACATTGTTGATTAACATCGGCTCCTGTCCTTAGCAACTCCTTTACTACATTCAGATGTCCACCTTCACATACGTCTGTCAGTGCTGTATCATCAAAAACATGCTGATTGACATCAGCCCCTGTTTTTAGCAGCTCTTTAACTACATTCAGATGTCCACCACGACATGCTGCTTTCAGTGGTGTATCACGTCGACCTTGTGGATTAACATCAGCTCCTGCCTTTAATAGCTTTCCAACGTCACATGCTGCAATCAATGGTTTATAATATGCATATTTCAGAATGAAATCCGATCCTGCCTCAAGACACTTCTTTCTTAAACTCATATAAATGTCTTCATTTACTCTTATCGGTAGTTTATAAAATTGGCCTTTTGAATTGATGTCAGCTCTTGCCTTAAGCAGCTCTTTCACTATATCTATATGTCCTTTTTCAGATGCTGCTGTCAGTGGTGAATCATCATCTCCTTGTAGATTGACAGCTGCTCCTGCCTTTAGCAATTCATTTACTATACTCAAATATCCACCACGACATGCTGATATAAGTGGTGTATGAAGCTCACTTTTCAGATTAACATCAGCTCCTGCCTCTAGCAGCTGCTTTACTGCGCTCAAATGTCCACCTTTACATGCTTCAGTCAGCGGTTTCTTAAACCCACCCTCAACGTTAACATTAGCCCCTGCTTTTATCAGGTCCGTCATTATACTTATATATCCACCATTAATTGCTGCTATCAGAGGTATATCAATATTATTGTGTAGATTAACATCGGCCCCTATCTTTATCAGTTCCTCAACTAAATTCACATATCCACCATTAATTGCTGCTGTAAGCGGTGTAGTAAGTTCACTGTGTGAATTAACATGAGCCCCTGCCATTAGCAGCTCATTCACAATACTCTCATGTCCACCCGTACATGCTGCTGTCAACGGCGTATCATTATCACCTTTTAAATTCACATCAGCTCCAGCCCCGATTAATTCCTTCACTATACTCTCATCTCCAAAATTACATGCTGCTGTCAACGGAGTATCATCTTTACCTTGTAGATTAACATCAGCTCCGGCACCGAGCAGCTCCTTCACTATACTCATATGTCCACCCCCACATGCTGCTGTTAATGGTGTATCAAATTCATCTTGTCGATTTACATCAGGACCTGCCCAAAGTAACTCCTTCACTAAACAAAAATATTCGCCCTTAGATGCATCTATACCAAAAAGTTCAACAAAATATCCACCCCTACATGCTTCTATCAGCGGTGAATCAAATACACCTTCTGGATTTACATCAGCCCCTTTCCCTAGCAGCTCCCTCACTAAATTTATATGTCCACATTTACATGCCGTTGTCAGTGGTGTAGCAAACTCACCGTTTAGATTAACTTCGGCTCCTGTCCTTAGCAGCTCCTTTACTACATTCAGATGTCCACCCCTACACGCCGCTATCAGTGGTGTTTTACGTTTACCTTGGTAATTGACATTAGCACCTGCCCCCAACAGATCATTCACTAAATCCACATGTCCATTTTTACATGCACATGTAAGTGGTGTATCAAACTCAGTTAGTGGATTAATATTAGCACCTGCCCTTAGCAGCTCCTTTACGATCGTCATATATCCATACTTACATGCAAGAGTCAATGGCGTTCCATATTCTTCGTGTGAATTAACATCAGCCCCTGCCTCTATCAGCTCCTTTACAACATTCAGATGTCCACTCTCGCATGCAGCTTTAAGTGGTGTATCATCAGTCATTTTATCAGAATTCAAATATTGAGACCACGTGTCAATTGAATTTCTTTTCAGATATTCAATAAATATTCTTACAATTTCTAAATTTCCATTGTAACAACTCAGCAACAATAAACGTTGTTGTTCAGAAATAGATCCATCAATGTCAATGTCAAAGAAGCTGAATGGCCATACATTTGTTGAATTATTTGCTCCAAAGCTCATTTCCCCATGTTTTGATGAATTGTTTGAATCAGGATTAAAAGAATTCAAAAATAGTTCACTCTCGGTTTCTTTTAAAATATATTTTAGGATCTGATTGTGTCCGTAGTAAACCATCCAACTGATAACCTTCACACTGAATGTTCTTCCTTTTATAAAATCCTCATTAACCAACAATCACTGTCTGAACCACTCCTTGCTCCTTATATCCCTCTTTCTACTTTCCTCCCTCACACGCTCCCCTTTACTCACTACCTTAGACACGTCTTTCTGCACAGACAGAAATAAAGATTTTAACTCTGTGTAGGACTTTTTTTTTAATACCTCAATAAAAGCCTCACATACCTTAGTGTGTTTTAAAACATTATTAATATAAACATCATAAAGTTCCACATTTTCTATATCTCTGAATAAACGCTCTGCTAACATAGAACATTGCTCCTCTCCTAACCTTATACAGAGATCGAATGACTGCATTTTATTACTGTTTTCAGCACTTAATACTCCCTTCTCCCCGTTTTGTGAACTTTCACAAGCAGTGGTTTTTCATTTTTATCTCCACTATCGACTGCAACATTTTCCCTCGCTTGTTTATTTTCATTCTCTAATTTAAGCATTTCATCTTTTTGAATCTTTACATAGTTAGCAATATAATTACTACTCATAAATTGTAAAATGAGATTTGGGAATTGAGAACCAAAATGATATGTAATGATTTCAAACATTGAGTCATGAATAAAGGTATACTCAGAACCACAGAGTTTAGTATATGTCCCCCCCATTACTGATAATGCATCAACAAATTCAAAAACGTGCGTGTAACTTCTAACTTTACAGCTATTCAATGCTTTTAATTTCATTTCACAAAAAGCCTTATTCTCTGTGTCTTTTATTATTTCTTCTGATAATTTATTGTCATTTAACAGGCATAAGACCAACGTAGCATAATGTAATCTATTTTGTTCATGCATTTTGTCGAATTCCTCTGAAAAGTATCTAGCGGGATGGTAAAAAACCGTTCAACATTGTTTCTAAATTTCTTCTCTTTTGAGTATAGTTTAAACAAAAGAGGAAAAATTGCAGATACTTCTCTCAGTAATGTAGGGGACAATAAATCTTTATCCAAGCTGTGTTTCTGAAGAATCGCTTTTTGTCATCATCATTCAATGCATTTTCTGAATTGGTAATCTAACAATAAAGCTTCATGATAATAAAGATGATGACTTTAACTTTTCAATCGTCAACTTCCCTTATTTATGCAGAAAAATACCTTCATCACCTGTATACGGAGTTTATATCTCTCGATCAGTTGATTCGATATGGAAGAGCATTGCTATGTACGAACAATCTCTAAAACAAGATAAGTTATTGACAAACAAGTTGATGAAATAAGAATATCAGCAGTCTCTTATTAAAGTCTTCATTTCGTAAGTTCTATGGTCGATACAATTACCTTGTCAGCAAATACAATCTATCATTAAGTAAAATACTGACTGACGTTTTATACACACTGATTTTTCAGCTGATATTTCCGTTTTCTCCCGAACATGACAGGTATTGCACGGCGGGTGTGACCGTTCGGCAGCAGATGCTCATTCTTCTATGGCACCTTATCCCACACTCTTATGTTCTGGAGATCCGTGTTTGATGTGCTCCTATTGTGTATTGTTAAATGGCATTTTGTGCTCGATTACTGTTTGTTATCTCCACATATTTTATCCACTCTGACGAACTGTCAAGGTCTTTTATGTTAAGCCAGTTGTCTGGTGTGATTTTCAACAGAATTCATATTTAAAAAAGAATAGGACTTCTCCTGAAAGATCAGCGTTCTCTAATTTTTTCCCTTTTAAAATCAGTGATTTAATATTCTCATTGATAATTGTTTTTACATCACCAGAAATGACGTGTTCAGAAGGACTATTGTTGTAGGGTCAGGAAGAACACGAACAAGTTTCAATTGGAGGATTATGTTTCAAATGTTTGATATTTAGACATCATAGATTCTTGATATTAAAAAGATTGGAAGCAATATTGGATGTTTATTTGTAAGTTGTGATCTTCAGCCTGAAAAGAAAGACCAGAATCTCTGACGAGACTGTCGCTCTACCGGTTTAAACTTATAAAAAAAAGGAAGAGAAAAATAGCATTGAAAGATGAAACTCTGCGACAGCAAAACTCCAGACTTTAAAAAATTATCGTTGGTTAAGATATTTTTTCTAGGCAAAGATTTATTGCTAGCAAATCAAAACTGTAGGAGGAGTGGCATTTTGAAAATATTTCAAAGAAATATCTATTATTAATAACCATGGCAACACCGTTCATCCAAATCAAGAACCGCTAAATAGCATATCTTAGTGTGGTATCTTAGTGTGGTGCCAATTATATTGAAATCAGACCAAAACTGTAGGAGGAGTAGCATTTTGAAATATTTCAAAGAAATTTCTATTGTATTGTTTACAGACGGACAGACAGACAGCTAGACGGACGGGTGGACGATGGACACCTTATTATCGCACAAGCTCTTCGACTAAAAGAGCTAAAATTAAAGAAGATGGACATTACAGTAAGTTTATTACTTACTCAAAATAAGAGTAAAATTCATATGAGGTACAAATTGAATATTACTTGAAACAACATTACTCTAATCGATCACAAATTGTCCACTGATTTGATTAACAAAATATCCATTGAAAACTGTAACAATTGAATTGAGCAACATACTGTAAACTTATAACATTTAGCTATTTATCGTTTCTAGTGCTTTCGGCGGAAAGAAAGTCGTGCTTATTCAAATACACTTGCAAAATGTCTTGCAGTAATATACAAATTGAAAAAAAAATTAAGAGATAAGCTAAATCAAATCAAATCAACAACAACTTCAAAAATCAATTTCCGCCAAATATCGTACATGCTGAATATAATACATTTACAGTTTTACATACCATGAAGTATAGGTATATATAGACAGTTATATAAAATAATATCTAACCATTTCGACAAAAGTTGAAAAACACCAGATGATCTAAATGTATGTCTGAATATATTTCTGAATATACAATGACACGTTCAAGTTCAATTAAAAAACCTATCAATAGACAAAAAATAATGCTCAAAAACTGATGTATATGTACCTTAAAGTAAAATGAATGATAAGCATCGTTTTTAATGTTTTTATAGTGTGACTTCATAAGAAAAATATATTAACAAATCTTTTGACTCTTTTAAAGATTTATTCTTAAAATCTGCCTTTTTTCATTTCATTAATTTTTTTCATTTTAAACAAATTCAATAATATATCATGCATCATATTAACACATTAATATACAATATTTCAAGATAAAAACCATTAGAGACAATCCGGGATAAAACCTTAAAGATAAAGTGTAACTGAGCATTCACATAATTTTGCAGCAACTCTCATATGATATGAACTTGATTTTTAACCTAACAACTGTCGCATAACATCAAGAATTTAAAAAAAGTGAAATATTTTATCAAATATTGGATTCTTATCTTTATGTATGTCAAGGATGAACAAGTAAAATTTAATAATTTGTAAATAATGACATTCTCCACTCATTGACAAATGTGACTAAAATTATTCCCCATATGCAGAATGATTCAAAATGATAGTGCAACTAAACATGTTTTTAACCTGGAGAGTTGGGCAATTTATATGATTTACAACAACACATACTGAATAAACACAGATCAAAACAACCTCTTACTGAAACAATGCAAATCTGCATGCCTATAAATATTAACAAATCAAAACTTCAAGACTCCTTTTAAAGAGCTTGAGAATTAAGTCAGGATATATGCTCTTTTTTCCAAAATATTTAATGTAAATTTTACGGAGAAACTTTTTTTCTAATGAATATCTATCAACTCTCACGTTTCTTTTCTTTATTTCGCACTATCTTCCTCTCAGTACGTTTTTGGTAGTCAAACAATTCTTTGATTTTTCTAAACTTATTTAAAAGTCACCATGTCCTCTCTAGAACCGACACACTCTCAACATCTAACCCAGACATCAAGACTAATTCCACCATCATTTTAACCTTGTCCAAGTTCACTTATCTCTCTTTTACTGACTTGCACATTCCTCAATACAATTAGCACTAATTTGCCCATATGCAAAGATTACTAAATAAGTATCACTTATCCTATAAACTTACTCAACATTCGTCTTGCTTGACCTTTACTGACTGCCAATGTTAGAGTATCACAGAATCATATTCTCTGAACCTTACCCTAATAATAACACCAACAAATCCGGGAGAATATCCATCTAAAACTATGTCCAACAATCAGTGTTAACAAAAGATGTTATAGATAAAACTCAAAATTTTAATCTTCAATACTTAGAACTATTGAGTAAATATTACAATTTAAGTAAAGAGTAAAGATTTTATTTTAGTAAAGTATTACATTACCATTACTTCAACAATTTGGGCATTAAATTACCATAACCATTACTCTATTTTCTTAAATCAATGCATTTTATTACTTTTACTTTAATAAATAAATGCATTATCATTACAACATTACTTTTCTTTCTTTTATGTTTTTAAAACTAGAAATATATTTTTTAAAAAGTGCAATGTTGGTTTTCATAAGCATGTATTCACCCCCTTTAATACTTAACATGATAAAAGATCACTCAAATTTGATTTCAAGTTTTTGCATATATTGCACTGCCAATAACTCACATTCACAGAAAGTTCAAACTTTTAAATTGGTAGTTATATAACACATGCACAATATCCACCTTTTGTATAACTATCGATGTCATGAAGCAATATTTTACAATGTACTTTTGGGGCTATTTAACCCCTGCCTAAAATATCTAATAATAAAGCATAAAGGCTATTTTGATAAGTACCTTGTGAAAATAATAAATGCATTGACAAACTTTTTTCAAAAAGTAGACAGGATATACATTTTGACCTGCTAAGCACAGAATGCCTGAATGTCTTATATTTTCTTTTGGTACAATGAAGGATATGGAGATAACGAACAGTGTTCAATATCAAAGTCCATAAAACAATACAAAATAGGAGCAGAGCAAACACGGACTTGCGAAACATCAGAGGTGGGATCAAGTGCCATGGAGGAGTGAGCATCCCCTGCCGACCGGTCACACCCGCCGTGTGCTCCTTGTCATGATCAGGAATAACGGAAAAATCCGTCGTCAATTCAGTGTATAAATAATGGACTATCAATTAGTATGAAAAATCTCAGTCATTATTTGACTCAATGATAAACTGTATTTGCTGACAAGGTCATTTTATCGACCATAGAACTTATGAAATGATGACTTTAAACGAGACTGCTGATATTCTTGTTTTGTCAACTTGCTTGTCAATAATTTACCTTGTATTAGAAATTGTTCATACGTAGAACATTCTCTTGCATATCGAAACAGTTTAGATATATATACTCCGTATGTATTTTTCATGGTCGGTACAAGCTAGACCAGCTTAATTAATGTTTTAAAATCACAGTCAGGAGAAAGGATTGGTAATTTTGAGCATTTCTCCAAACAATGCATTGTTTTCATTGTTACCTAAATACGGAGGCAAAGACGGTGTGTTTTTGTGACATTCTAGCTATGCAAAAGGTGATAATTATTAGTTTCGGTGTACATTAATTAGTGTATATCTCATATGCGATTTTAAAAAAAATAGACTACCATAAAATTCTTTGTAATCAATTCTTATCTGAAATAATTTTGAAAACTTAAATGTAACGGTACGTATACTTTCAACAGAATAAAAAGTATATTTAAATAGAGACAGCAGAAATATCCAAATAGGTTAAATTTTTGAATTAAATTTTATCATTTGCAAAATAATAATAATAATAATAATAATAATAATAATAATAATAATGAAAATAAGTAAATAAAAAGATAATTTTCATCACCTTTGTATATTTTAATTTCTTTTTAAAAAAAAATAGGTAAATACAAAATATTGCTTTGTAATGCTATGTAATGTCAGCATTACACTGGATTTTATGAATTGATGGATTACATTTACTAGCATTACTGTACGTTCATATAATTGTCATTCATTACCATTACAATTAACATTACCCCTAGCCTGGTTCCTTGTCATGATCGGGAAATAGCGGAAAGGAATCCGTCGTCAATTCAGTTTGTAAATAGAGGACTACTAATTGGTATGAAAGATGTATATATCCACCCTTATATATGCACTAAAACTCCTGTAAATGATAATTAGCCCCAGCCTGTAGCACTTCCTTCGAATACCATACCTCTAGTAAATCTTCATAACATTTACCCCTCTCACCCTCATCAGCTGTTACCTGTGGAGTAAGTATCTGACAAACCTTAATGATATAAGTTTGCTTCTATTGTAGCTACTCATATGTCCACCCGACATGATGCTGTCAGTGGTGTACTTTGTTCATTAAGACCAGCTCCTGTCCCAAGAAGCTCGTTCACGACACTCATAAATCATTCCTTACATGTTGCTGTCACTGGTGTATCAAACTTACCTTTTTGATTGGTATCAGCACCTGCGTTAAGTAGCTCCTTCACTACACTTATATGTCCACCTTCATATGCTGCTGTCAGTGGTGTATTAATTACTCCTTGTTGATTAACATCAGCTCCGGCTTCTATAAGCTCCTTCACTACACTCATATATCCACCCTCACATGTTACTGTCAATGGTGTATCAAACTCACCTTGTTGATTGACATCTGCTCCGGCTTCTATAAGCACCTTCACTATATTCATATATCCACCCTCACACGCTGCTATCAGTGGTGTATCATCCTCACTTTGTGCATTTATATCAGCTCCGGCATCTATTAGCTCCTTCACTACGACTATATGCCCTATCCTACATGCTGCTTTAAGTGGTGTATCAATCTTACTTTGTAGATTGACATCAGCTCCGGCTTCTATAAGCTCCTTTACTACACTTATATGTCCACCTTTACATGATGCTGTAAGTGGTGTATCATACTCACCGTCCTGATTGATATCAGCTCCTGCTTCTATAAGCTCCTTCAATACACTAATATGTCCACCCTGACATGCTGCTGTCAGTGGTGTATTACACCAATTTTGCTGATTGATATTCGCTCCGACTTCAATTAGCACCTTCACTACACTCACATCTCCGATTTTACATGCTACTATCAATGATGTATCAATATAATCTTGTTGATTAATATCAGCTCCTGCTTCTATCAGTTCTTTCACTACACTCATATGTCCACCCTCACATGCTGCTATCAGAGGTGTATCATTCTCACCCTGCTGATTGATATCAGCTCCTGCTTCTATCAGCTCTTTCACTACACCTATATACCCATTCTCACATGCTGCTGTCAGTGGTGTATCAAACACACCTTGCAGATTGATATCAGCTCCTTCTTCTATAAGCTTCTTAACTACGCTAATATGCCCACCCTTACATGCTGCTATCAATGGAGTATCATTTTTACCTTGTTGATTGATTTCAGCTCCTGCTTCTATCAGCTCTTTCACTACACTAATATGCCCACCCTCACATGCTGCTGTCAGTGGTGCATTATAGTTTTCTTGATGGCCGATAATAGCTCCAGCTTCTATAAGATCTTTTTCTATACTCACATGTTCATTTCCACATGTTGCTATTAGTGGCGTATTATACTTATTTTGTTTATTGATATCAGCTCCAGCTTCTATTAGCTCCTTCACTACACTCAAATATCCACCCTCACATGCTGCTGTCAATGGTGTATTATACCCATCTTGAGGATTGATATCAGCACCAGCTTCTATAAGCTCCTTCACTACTCTCAAATATCCACCCTCACATGCTGCTGTCAGAGGTGTATGATACTTACCTTGTTGATTGACATCTGCTCCACCTTTTATTAGCTCTTTCGCTACACTCATATATCCAAACATACATGCTGCTGTCAGAGGTGTATTATACTCACCCTGTTGATTAATATCTGCCCCCTTTTCTATTAGCTCCTTTACAATTCTCACATACCCACCCTCACATGCTGCTGTCAGTGGTGTATTATTATCATATCCCCCTTGTTGATTGATATCAGCTCCGGCTTCTATTAACTCCATCACTAAACTAAAATGTCCACCCTCACATGCTACTGTCAGTGGCGAATCATACTTACCTTTCTGATTGATATCAGATCCGGCTTCTAAAAGCTCCTTCACTACACTCATATGTCCACCCTCACACGCAGCTGTCAGTGGTGTATTATAAAATATACATTGCGTATTGTTATTTATATTTTGTATATCGACATATTTGATTAATAGTCTGACAATCTCTAAATCTCCACTATAACAACTCAATAGAAATAAGCGGTCTTGTTCGGACACAATCTGTTTTTGATTTCTTGTATTGCTAATGGAGTTCCATAAACATGATTTGTCCGTTGCATTATCTATTTTATTGTTAAATCCACTCATTTGTGCTTCATAGATTACCTTTGAGCAAAATACATTCCTAAAAAGTTCAATCTCTGTTTCTTTGTGTAAATCAGTTTGTTTTAAGATATATTGTAAGATCGGAGTGTGGCCGTAGTATACCACCCAACTGATAACCCTCACACAGTATGGATTACTTCTTGTAACTCTCACATTCAGCAGCACATTCTGTCTGCGCCACTCCAAGCTCAACCCATCAGCTACTTTACTCACTACCTTGGACACGTCTTTCTGTTCTGACAGAAACAAAGACTTTAGCTCTTTGTAGGACTTTGTCTTTAACACCTCAATAAAAGCCTGACAAATACGGGGGTGTTTCAAAACATCATTCATAAAAACATCATACAGCTCCATATTTTCAATATCTCTGTACAAGCGCTCGGCTAACATTGGATACTGATCCTCTCTTAACCTAAGACAGAGATCAAAAGAATCCTGGCTTCTTTCACATTTTAATGTTTCATGCTCCTCACAACTGATTTTTTCATTCTCATGATGATTATCTTCAACCTTTGACTCTTTTTTACATTCTTGTACTTTAACATTATTAGCAATGTAATTACTGCTTATGTATTGCAAAACAAGATCTGGAAACTGAGAACCGAAATGATATGCAAGGTTTTCAAATAAAGAGTCATGAATAAATGTATACTCAGTACCACAGAGTTTTGTGTATGTTCCCTCCATAGCTGCCAATGCTTTTACAAATTTAAATGTATCAGTGTAACTTTCAACTTCACAACTATCTAGTACTTTTGATTTCATTTCCCGGAAAACGTTGTTCCCTGTGTTTTTCAATGTTTCTTTTGATAGTTTATTATCATTCAACATGCACAAGACCAATGTGGCATAGCATAAACTATTTTGCCTTTGCATTTCATTAAATTGTTCTAAAATACATTCAGCTGGACATGTAAAGAACCTTTCAACATTGTTACTAAATTTCTTCCCTTTAGAGTATAGTTTACACAACAGAGGAAACATACCCAATGTTTCTCCCAGTAATGCAGGGGACAACAAATCTCTTTCTAACCCATGTTTCTGAAGGATCGCTTTTTTATCTTCATCATTCAATGCATTGTCGGAACTATGCATCTTAATCGTGTTTTTTTCATTTGAGAAAAAAAATGATTTGTAACATTCATTAAACACGGCTTCCCTGCATGACATTAATACTTTTGTATTTCTATTGGAAGGATCTGAAATTCTTTTTTCATAGTCTATCAATAATTCTAACTTTTGTTTTTGCAGACCTAAAACACCTACCACATCATCAATGACAAAAACCTGAGGATGACGGGAGTCAGAATAATCTTCAATCTTCCTGATGTCTATAATTGGTACAACCTCGTACTCTTCCTTCTGGAGTATAAGGGCTATGTGATGAATCGTTGATGATTTTCCGGACCCTTGGACTCCAACAAATGTCATATAAGGTTGTCTCCTGACTTTGTTCAGCATTTCTTGGAAATTGTGAGTTTCACTGTAAACCTTATCTTCTTCTCTCCATTGTTTTAATTGTCTTTCATGAAGATCTGAAATATATTATACCCATCTTTGATAATACCTTTGATAAAATATGAATTTAAGAGCACAAAGAGGTAGAGCCAAGTTATGCATAAATGGCCCTGTACTTATATCAAATAATTAACCATCACCCTCTTTTCCATTTTATATGTCAAAATAAAGTAGACACTTGGTGCATTCATGTTGTATAATGGAATTTCGTTTTGAGAATCCAAATATTTGAAAACAGGCTTTGATAAATTGCAATGTTCTTGAAATTTGCAGAAAATATGCTTATTTGGCTACCTTCAGCAAAGAATTTAAATATGAGCACAGCCCACGATCTAAAAAATAAAACATGTTTTTTGATCTTCAGAAACAGAGCTTTCATTAAGTATTTGCATATTTTGGATCAGAGGTTGTGCTTTATATGAAATATTGAAAGAATTCCTCAATTTTAGGCCATTTTCAAAGGAATTTACACAATATGAGCAAAATGACGCATTTGATGACGTCATAATCAATTGACTATGTGAATAATTACGTCACAATTAATAGATACATGGTCATCAACACTCCAAGTAATAAATACTACAGTTGCAACCTAAACTGAGCGGTTTCGATTTTTCGGATATTCTCAGGGCCAAATAAGGCCCAACATGGATCCTGCTCTTTACCTTGAAATATTTACATCCACTGAATATTTTCTCCTTTATTTCTTAAGAAACCCCATTGCGTTCATCACTGCATAAACTACAGTAGGCATGTCGCCTGTACAGATTTCTTAATCAGTGGCTGTTCCATCAATGAAACGTATAAAGACGTTCGCATCATCAATACAATAATTAATCTTTTTAATCCTACTTTAATTGATTATTTAAACAGATATAAATATAAACAATAAAATGCTTTCTTTGTTTGTTATTACTGAAATGAACGGTCGCAGCTATTGCAGAAAAAAAATTACATAACCCGCGGGTTATGTATTTTTTCTGCGACCGTTCATTCCAGTAACAACAAACAAAGAAAGCATTTATTTGCTAAAATATACGAAAAGGGCCATGGGCATTACTAGTACTGGTCACTTGACAACTGTAAATCACGTTTTATTTGCAGGAACTAAATTTTTGCGTATTAACGCAAGACAATGAGTTCGCGAAATTCTGGCTTTTAAAAGTATTCCTTACGATTGTATAGAGAAAAACAACAATTCGTGAAAATTATGTCTCGCTAATAAAGAGTCAATGACTTTCTCGCGAAAATAAGGTGTCGCGAAAATTTAGTGATCCACAGTATATTGGGATGTTACATACAATACAAAGTACTGCAAGTACATACATGCACAACTGGACCTCTGCAAAATACCCCTGTGTAAGTATCTGAGAGGTGATCATAATTTGATTGAACATAGAATGAAAAAAATTAATTACTCATTGTATTCCTTTTATGAATGATTAATTAAGCCACAGTCCTACAAAGCATCAATACTAATACTTATGTAGAAATTTTTTTAATATTGAATTGAGGGGGAAAAATATTGCAACTATATATTACAGTATCTTTTTATGTTATATAACTTCTTGGAATTGATTATTGATTTATAATTTTAAAAAAAAGAAAAAGATAATCATAGTAAATGTAGTATATAATATCAATTTATCTTGATAACTTCATCCAAATTAATTATTTCTTAAAATGTTTGCCAACCAGTCACAATGTATTTAAATTTGACAGACTATCAATTGCCACTCCAAGTGAGATCAGACCTTTAATTCTCCAGCCTCAAAGCCAGAAATATAGTTTACATCTGCTTGATCAGAGCTAATCTAACAGCTCTCTAGAATTAAATTAATAATTAATCTGTAACCAGATGGATATATGCATGTATATAACGAACAGTATTCACACTCAAAAGTCCATACAAACAAAACAAATTAGGAGCAATGCAAACACGAACCTCTAAAACATCAGAGATGGGATCAGGTGTAAAGGAGGAGTGCAAATTTCCTATCGACCGGTTGCACCCGCCATGTGCTCTTTCTCGATCGAGAAAAAACGCAAAAATCCATCGAGCATTTTTGGTGCAAATAATAGCTTACCAATTAGTTAAGAAAATCCTCAGATGGCATTTGACTTAAGAAAGAAATTTTTCAAAATCATGTGTCAGTTTTGAATATTTTTAATATTCCACAGAGCAAAAATGAATTTTAACTTCAATATATTTTGGATTCCGATACTTTATAAAAACCCTTGCAAACAAAAATACATTGCAGGTTCAAGTAAATGTTAAGACAAACCTTTTTCGTTACTCCTAGTAGTGAAGGAAAATTTCAAGAATACTGTGCAACAATATATTCAAGACGTGGTGTGAATCAGATTTGGATACACAAAAATTCCAAAGAACTTTCGGAATCACAAGATTTTACCAAACTTCTTCTCAACTTAATGCACAATCATTCCCCACGATAAATTAAAGTCCACGCTTTTTTATATCATTGACAGCTACTTTTTCAGTAAAAATGGAACTCGTAAATTTACTTACCTGGTCATAGGTCATTTGCAAAATTATTTTGTTAAAACACATTCTGATTGCACACACAAGTACTCTTTAGTTGAAATCCAAAAGATGCTTGAGTTTCTGATTGACAATATCTATGTGGTTTTTTTGAGCCAAGTTACTGCATGATTCATGTGTTAAATTTGCAGGACTATCTACCATAATTTTCTTAATCCTACAAAAAAATTGATACAGTTTTAGAGGAATAAGATTTTCATGAATCCAGCCTTAGATACCCTTGAATCCAGTCTTATATACACCAATGCTTATTAGCATGATATGACATTTTGTGATTTGTGGTGTCTTGCAATGATTTCAAATGCCTTTGACGCAACGTATTATAGAATACATCACGGAAATAGAAGACAAAAATACCAATTGAGTATAAAAATCATGACAATATCACTGAATGCCTGGATACCTATCGTACTTTAACCTAAAATATATTTGTTGATCACTTGCAATTAGAAAATGCATTGCTGATATTCCAATTTGCTTTTTCTGCAAAAATATTGGAAACTTGACAATTTTCCCTACATGATATGATTAACTTTAATCTTTAACTTTATAGAAATACCGTGGATAAATTTACATACCTTCGTGGACTCAGAGATACTTTTAAGAGTTTTTTGATTACTTAACTGCTAGTTTTGTAAGCCTGAGGATTGTACTACGTTAATAATACCAATACCAACCGGAAGGGGATAATAAGCAAACTTCATTAATGAACCACCTAGAAAAATCAATCCTGTGTATACTAGTAACATCATTATTCTGGACATAAAGGTAAAAGGCAGCTAAATCATATGTTAATTAAGGTCATTTCTGCTGCAGTAGGAGATTTTATCTGCGGCTGTAGAACTACACATACATGTATTAGAGAATGATTAGTCAAGTGCATACATGTACATGTTTGTAAACATAGCAGATACCTACTACGTTTAAATTAGTTGATACATGTATAATTCACTGTATATAATCATGATTTTAAATGTATATTTATTTATTAATCCAACTTTTATTGGCCTCATGTAAGTTTGTTGATAAATTGTGTCAAATTGATATTTTAATATATTGTCTGCTATGGGACGAAAGAGTCAAATTATTTGGTAGCAGTTTCTTGTGCAATCTTGGTCTATTTTGGTTTCCTCGAGATGTTTTCATAAGTCTACGACTGTACTGGGAGAGCACTGTTACAACGCACTTTTAAAAGTTACGCACTTTGAAAATTTTTTCCAAAGTGCGTTAAATTTTAGACCTAATCAACGCACTTTGAAAAAATAAATTTCTTTTCAAAGTGCGTTGAAATCGATCATAATAACGCACTTTGAAAAAAAATGTGTATGTCTTCGTCAAAGTTCTTGAAAATCTTATGTGTGATAAATGATTGAGCCTTTGAATAAATTTTCGGTAATAAGGTCACTTCCGGATGTGAAAGTGAGCGATTATGATTTTTCCATACTTTGAAATTCGGAACATTTATCAGCCAAACAGCAAAGAACTCTTTTACATCACTGACCCCGTGTCTTAATTTATATCGCGCATACTAGATTATTGAACTCTTCCGAACTGTGGCTGAGTTTTGGAAATTTACAACTACAAATACTATAAATTTTAAATGTTTTCAAATGTAATGAAATTGAAAAATGTTTTTTGCCTCTATTGATAAACAATGTCTTCAGAATGTATTTCATAAAATATTTTGATCATTTTTTTTGCGGGAATTTTTCCTTGATGATTTTTTTTCTCTCAGAGAAGTGATTAGGTCGAAACACTGTTTGGTCTTGGTAACTGTTATGGAGAGTTGATAAAATCAGCTCCCAAAATTGGTGTCTCGATTGATATATATTTTTTGGCCTGTTTCTAAAATATTTAAAAATTATAAACTTTCTATGATGTTATAAATTTTATCTTTTTGTTCCCATATATATTAATCTATACACATTTTTATCACGCAAAATTCAATTATTATGAAAATTTACAACAAATTGCGGTTCGACTTATTCAATTTACTTATATAAAAATGACTTAAGTTGTTATTTTCAAGTCTTTTTTTAACAAGAAAACATTGCTCAGTTGTTTCAAAATCACTTCGACACAAATATTCCTAATAGTAGGATATAGCTAAATGTCAAGATAATTTAGATTACACTAAGCAGTTAAAAAATTACAATTTCCATGATCAAGGGCAAGAAAATTTAGTTCGCGAAGAACAAGATTACTTAGTTTAGAAATTACAATTCATGACAAGATAATTAAGTTGTCAAATTATAATCGGGAACAAGATAATTAAGTTAACAAATTAACAACAATTCTTTTTATAAGTCAGTAAATCAATAGAAGATTTTTTTATTTATCTTTTAAGCTTTGATTCTTCATCCATGTCTAATACCTCGGGTAAAATACAGAAAAGTTAACCCCAAGCACGTCAATGTTTAAGGTAAAAAAAAAAGAGAATATGATCATTCTCATCAATTCAGTTAATATCAACGAAACACGATTAGGACGAAAACACCATTATTCAAATCAGGTGCCAAATGAGGAATGAGAGATATCAAAATGCATGTTGTTAAACACCAAAATTTCAAATGTTAAAGAGATATGCTTAAAACCTAAGATTTCGGCTTCTTTTTAATTCAAATTAACTAAACATCTTAAACATCATAAAAAGCATATTTTTCTAATATTTTTCTTCTTAAATAAATGTATGCTGTGTACATATGTACAAACCCTTAACATTTGGCGGGATAACATACTGTAGTTCCTCGATTTTATCTGAAAAAAAAATCGGAAAAAAATTTAGCTTTCAATTTATAGAGTTCTTAATTTAAAAAAAAGATTACAACTCCAAGCTCAATGTCATTATTTAATTACATTTTTTGAATACAGGGCTATAAGGAATGCAACAGAGATTACTTAATACTACATAAAAGGAACCAAGACTTCTGACAATTCCATGTTAGACACAAATGTTGTGTTTTTCCTTGCAACTGGTGGTACCAAAATATACTGATATATTTTTATTTAGCTACTTATCACTTAAATGTTTAAAGCTATAACAAAATTTAATATTATTACTAGAATGAATTTTCATGAATGATGGTCATATGATAATCAAGAAAATAATAGTGCATTCAAATTATTGGTATTTTCGAGAGAAAAAAAACCTAAGAGCCTTCTATCATTCAATATCTGTTGTTAACTCATATTGTAAAGCAGTGGATAAAACTATTCTTCAGTATTTAGTTTCGCAGATTAGGTCCTTTTAACACTTGGTAATTTTCTAAAACAAATTTTGAAGATAAATCACTTAAAATTTTATTTGTGTTTTTTGTACTGCTTTTATTGAAAGACAAGAAATTCTTTGTTCGATATCTTTCCCTATTTTTTTTCTAAATTACATTTTTGTCGATGTCTATTAGTTCTATATTTAGGGTATGAGTTCTGAACGATCCTGGTATCATTATCTTTCAAATTTAAGTAGAATGCTTATTGCTCACTATAACCATGTAATCATTAGTAGTTTCCGTTGAACAGGAGTAAGGGTGATTTTTTTTTCTAATATGTAATATGCATTTTCAACATCATATCTGACTGATAAGTATGACTACCCATTAAAGTACTGTAGACGTACTTTTTTCCACGGGGTCATAATTCCGCGTAATCTCAATTTCTGTTTAATCCACGGGTAGAAATTACGCGGATTTCTTAGACTGTCACTATATGCCTTACAGTATATTAAGTACGCTGGGACAAACTTCTAAGGAAAATTTGTAACCGCGTACATAGCGTAAATTAATACCACGCGGAAAAGAGTACTTCTAAAGTAATTCAATCAGCTTGACCAATTGATGTCCAGTAATAAAAAAAATGTTTTCAAAGTTGGCATTTTAATTAAAATATTTATATGTTTGGTCAAAGCTTAGAATTGCAATCCAATTGATCGAATTTTTTTCAGTCTTCCTTGATATCCTTCCTAGGATATGGAACGTAAAAATAAACGAATATGTACGATCGAAGGAATACAGACAATGTTTACCTAATTAAACTTAAACTCACCTGTGTGACTTTTAACCGTTTTGCACAATTCATCAATAAGTAAAAGCTTATCAATGTATTTGGCCTCTATTTCCGGATCCATGGAACATGTTTTTATATCGTTCACAGCATCTTGGTAAACAGTGGAAGTCCCCAGATTTTGCTCTAACTCAACAGTAATATTGTAAATGTTTTGCCATTCCCGTTTAAAATCTGAATCTGAAAGAGAGAAATCTGCTGCATGTCCATAGTACTTGTTTCTAGATAGTCTGATTCTTTCTGTGTTGGCAGATAAACTTTTGTCTGAGGGATCGGGAATTTCTCCCCAACCTTGTATGTGTGGAGTTATTTTACACACGTTACGTAGAAGAATGTACAACAAAGTAATATCAAAATCTGAATAATCTCCCCCATATTGTTTATTTGGTAGGGGAAAGATAAGATCAATTTGTTGTTTATTTAGAGGACTATTCTGTTTTTTCTTTTTTAGATCATCAATCCAAGTTTTGACAGTTTTTGATAAATTGGACGGTGGAATTTTTCTTCTGAGAATATCACGCAACAGATCTGTGCATGGACCAAGGATTAGTCTTGCAACCCGGGCAAGATTTGTGGTTTCTGGAGTAGACTTGTACTTTGATGACGTTGTTTTATTGACATTTCTCGTCGTTGAAAATAACTGTAAATAAAATAGTTAAAAAGGTTATATAAATTTATTCTACCTGACTCGTTTAATTATGAGTATCAGTAAAAGCGCAAAATTGACCCATAAGACTCGACTTTTGTTGGTGTTTTGTTTTATACATTAATATTGTTATAATCTTGTTTGGAATTTTTTCTTCGTAATTTCATTCATTTTTTATTCCCATAGATAGTTTTTAATGATTTACTAACTGAAGCATTAATATTGCTGAGTTTGGCTTTCAGCTATTTGGCAACGTACTTTGAAAAAATTACGCATTTTAAGTAAAATTTTTTTCAAAGTGCGTTAAAATTGGGACAGAATCAACGCACTTTGAAAAAAATTTTCAAAGTGCGTTAAATTTGGGACCAACTCGACGCACTTTCAAAAATAATTTTAAAGTGCGTTAAGAGTCTACATCAATATATTTTACCAATTACACACTTAACGCACTTTGAAAAAAAATTCATAATTTCGTAATGGAAAGATTTTATTTGATATTTATCTTTAATAAAAAACTAACCTAAACCTAACCTCAAAAAAGAATTGATTTACTCCCGTCGAAAAGAGGAGAAGACGGTTATAAGATCCCTCAGTCCAAATCTTTATCTCTCCAATACATAGGTGTCGGTAACAAACGGGGGAGGGGAGCAAAAAACCCAAAAAGGGTAAGCTGCATTTTCAAGCTTATACGATGTATATATCTTACCAAAATAAGTGGGGGCTTACCCCCCTCCCGCTTTTTTTCAAAGTGCGTAATTTTTCATAGTGCGTTGTAACATAGCTTAACTGCTATGGTTTTGAACCAAGAATTAGCGTACTAGAGAATAACAAGTGATTTATTTGAAAACCTATAGTATGTAAGATACATTTATTTGGTACATATGTATGCATTTTACGTACAAGCGTTCCATTTCCACAAACAATTGATTAGTGATATGATACTTTAGACAAGTGAAAACTAGCCAATAACTAACCTGATAGTCCCTTGTCCTTTTCAATAGAAAAAAGACCAACAAACACAATGCTGTGACTATGACTGCCATTTGCCCAAAGTCGTACAAACAAAATTGTATCCACATAGAGTACATCTTAGCATGTGCTCCAAGAATCAAACTGACTGACTGCAATAAAAGTATAAAAGATGTAAAGGCAATAAGGATCGATCTTTAAAAAATCTAATTACCCTGTATTGTAGATGCAGACAAGAACTATGTGAAACCTGTTGACATACTTGAACTATGGTCACATCCAGTGTCACTATAGTACAGTCCGGTCAGTATACCTCACGAAAAGGATTTATAGGGCTCGGGGGCAATAGTAACATTAATACAAAAATCTATCAAAAAGGTTGTGTAACTGAGGTCAAGGATATAACTCATGTAGTAAATTCTTAAACTGTGGCATTCAAAAAAACGTGTAAAACTCGTTTTGTTTTAGATTGCAATATCAATCAATATATACATAGATTGATTTTCCTTTCAAAATAAAACACACAAAAGTTTCTAGCGATATTTTAGACGAAGGTGACTTTTTATTTAGGTTTGATCTGAAGTAAGCATATCATCATATATATATTGAAGATCATAGTAAATATCACATTTTACATGAAAATATTTATTGGTATGTTATTTATATTGTTTGTAAAAATATGATCCTTTGTTACGGCCCCTCTATTCTCCTGGGGGGAAGTGATTTAACATAAGTTTCACAATTTCAAGCACAAAGGTTTTTGAGAGGATTTTTAAATGATGCCAATAATTTTTCACGAAATCAGAATTATCTCCCATTGGAAGAAAGCATTCCTCTTCATTTGAACAAATTTAAATCCCCTTTACCCAGTCAAATTGGAAAAAAATACTTTCAGTCGTTCTTGAGAAGAAGATGAAAATGTGAAAAGTTTACGAACACGAAAACGACGACAAAAAATGACGAAGTTTTAATGAGAAAAGCACGCTTTAGCTTTTTGCATTTTTAAGTCACCTGAGTGACATATAGCTATCCGTTTTCGTCCATCGTCGTGCGTCGTGCATTAACATTTGAACTTTTTCAGTTTCTTCTCTGCCATCAGTCAACCAATTACAACCAATTTATTGCATAAAGCATCTTTAAGCTCCCCCCGGGGCCTAAGAGGTAGGGCAAAAACCACTAAAATTAATGCAATCTTTACAAATATTCTTCCTTCCTCCTTGACATCAAGCAGTCAAATTGTATGCATGATTGTAATCAGCATTAAGTCCTCAAACCAAAGAACCTGGTTCACTTGTCGCAAAATTCGGCCCCGTGTCAAAAATATCAATATTCCTCTAAGTTCTTCTAAAGAGTGTATATTTTTATGAAATTATCAATATATACCTGTACAGAGCTTTATTTATGTTTTACATAGCTGTAAAGGTAGCATTGTTTACGTTAACGTTGCGATATTTTGACGTTGATTTATGCGACGTCATAAACAAGAATGGGATACAGGATATTTCAAAATAAATCCAGCTAGCATGCATTTTTCATTTTGAACGTTCATTAAATTTCATTCACAAACGTAACGCGATATTTTTGTTCTACACTGATATAGCATACGATACTTACTAGATTCATTTTCCATAATTAATAGCAAATCTATGAATCAATTGGTATGTTTGGATTTGATTTTGTAAAAGAATCGTGTTTAGAGAAAAGTTGTGCATTTGGAGAGTTTTCATGTGTTCGCGGACTGATACCATGAGATTCATACCGCTACAATATTTTAAAGAACTTTAAATATTAAAAAAACTGTACTTGTAAATGTTGAAAAAATCAACTTGATTCTTTAAACATTTAACTATTTCATCGTTAGTGGATGACCCTGCTCTATATGTCGCCCTTTAAATTGCTTAATGGCAACGTCATTGCTTCTCTATCTTTTCTCCTTCTGCCTCAATACACTTTTCTTAAAATAACGAGATATCATCGTATTGATAAATTTTTATTGAAACTGATATTGTTAATATGAGTTTAAAATTTTATAAACAACTGATTTCAAAACACAACATTGAAGATTGAGCAACGATGAAGAAGAATGATCCTCAGTCAATTATTTTGCTCGTTGAATTTCAATTTCTACCGTTGCGAGTAATTTTACTTTTCAACAACGTATAACTGACTTTGGACACTCGCACAGCGATTCAGCACAAAATTATCTCTACTCTACCTTAATCATTTGTTGTTTTGATTTTTAAAAAAATAAATAAAAATCGTCATCTGGACTAATTTTGTCTTGCTCCTTTCGGCGAATTTCGGCAAATTTTGATATTTCTAAAGGATATGTAATTTTTTGACCAAAAAAAACCCACACCGTCCTTTTTTCCAGGGTTATATTTTCCAGTAAGATTATATTAGTTTACGGTCAGAAGAACTGAGAAATTGTGAATTTGACAACACATCAATAAATGACATTGATTATTAGATGACAAATGATCACATTTAAAAATGTGTTTCCCCTACCATTATAAAAATAAGTCGTTATTTGTATTGCTTGGTTATACCAATGTTTATTAAAACATTTTTATAAGATTTATTCAAAGATATAAGCCGTATACCGTATAGTTAAAATGTTGAAAGAAAAGAATTATGTTGTTATACCATTAAGAATTTGTTCCTGTACAAATCTATATGAAAAAAATCTAACATATATAATGTTTTACTGAGTGTGAATAAAAAAAATCGATGTTTGACTGCAGAGTGAGATGTTGGACCTGTCGATGAAATGTTAGACCGCTTACGTCACATAATAGGCGGATCTTAATGTCGCATTCGTTGGTGATAAACTGTGACGGAATGAAGTTTACATCACGGAAGGCAGTACAAGATACATGCATGTAAATAAATAGTAAAAGGTATAACAAAAATTTATTGACAGTATTCTCGGGCAAAATGCGTTCCGTATGCAGTAGTTTATCGCTGCGATTCAGCGCTGAAGTTCTAAAGACGGTCGTAATAACCAACAGGACGTAGCAACGGGGGGGGGGGGGGCACTTTTTCCCCAACATTACCTCTACTATAGAAAATGTTCATTAAAAGGATGGTTGTCCCTCCCCCCACCCCACTTTGTAACATAGTATAGTGATATCAAGGAAGTGTAGGGAAAAAAATGGAAGCGAAAGTAATTTTGCTTTGAAAAAGTTGACCACTACCCCCTTCCCCCACGGAATAGGATTTTCGAGTTTGGGCAACTTTTAATTTTCCGTTTTTTTTTTTTTTTTTTTGCTTGTAAAATTTTTCAGGTAAGTAAAATATATTTTTTCTCCGCCCCCCCCCCCCCCCACATTCAAAAACGATGCTACGTGCCTGACCAAATTTGGAAACGACTAAAATGATTATAATTGCCGTTGTTATAGAAAATGATTTAGTGTGCATGTAGCTGAAGACCTATGCTCACTGGTCTGGGGAAAAAAATGGAATGGACCACCGTCACCATAAAACTACATTCAATTCTGCAGTTAGTGTGCATGTCGGTGTGGCTCGCCGGCTTTTGGCCTTCTTGTCTTTCTTATTTTATTTTTAAAAACAATATTCCAACAGCGAATTCGAAGTAAATTCATGTTATCATAATTATGTCAGGTTTCCTGAAAAAAAATGTAGAGTTTTGTTCTAATACATGCAGATATGTTACTATTATCTACGTGATACGCGTATTGAACAGACCGAATTTCCAACGATGATTTACACGTGTTACATATAACCTTCACATTTTCACAATGTCAAGGTTTTGTGTTATCGTTCTTCTTCATGACGTTGTATACGAGAGGTGAAATTTCACAAAAAAAATTGAGATGTGTAGGTATATCGGTTGGTACATAGATGAGCTAAATATTTGTACATTAATTCACCCTGTAGTAAACAAGGAGAGAAAGGTACATGTCCCACACGGTTTATTTAAGGAATAACCGAAGGCGATTATGCATAAAATTATCACGCAAGCCAATCGATTGATCATTGTCATAAATTGAAAAAAATCTGACAGTTATTCATTATTTCATTTTGTATAATGTGAAACAGCAACTTCCATGGAGCAGATTAAAAACATAAAACAAAACAAACTTTGAACCTCTTTCCTTCCTATATATCTTTTACACAGTGTATTTTACAAGGTATTCTTGAACGTTGCATCCCCCCCCCCCCCCGCCCCCCGTCATCATTTTTGATAGTATGCTTTATCAGTTTTGCGCTTGAAAAATAATATCAAAGAATGGAACAAGATGCAGCCCCCTCGGAAGACAGATCACTAAAATGTATTTTTAAGGGGGGGGGGGGTCATATCAGATATATAATAAAATTGATATATTTTACATGTTCTATGGCGGACATATGTAATGAGGTGAGAACAATAACATTATTTGAAATGTTTAACTCACTTTGTCATAAAAACACGTGTTTAAGTCCGAAGCACTAATAATCATTGATAAGCAAAATACAGCTGAACATTCAGTTCAATGATAATTATGCGTATATTTTTTTTTACATAACAAAAAAGTTAAGAGAGAGAGAGCGAGAGAGAGAGAAGTAAAAAGTTGAGGTTGGAAGAGTATCATTATGTTTATCGTTAAAATAAAACATCAAGTAAAACTTCACCATTTATTTAGAAGGTAGAGGGTAGAATGAATGAATTAAAAAAATTTTTGACATGAAAAAATATATAATTAACGTAAACTGAGAATATAATACAAGTTAAGGACATATACGAGCCCTTTCGAAACTTTACACTTTTACACAGGTATCTCATTACAAGTACATGTACCTATAGAGACAATCGATTGATTGATTGGTTGATTGATTGTAAACTTGTAGTTTAATGTCTTTTTGGAGAATATTTCACTCATATGGAGACACCACTACTAGCCGGTTGAGAGCTGCAAAGAGGTAGAGCCACTTTGGGCCTTATTTGACCCTGAGAATTTCTGAAAATGAAAAACTGCTCAGTTTAGGTTGCAAATGCAGTATTTATCACTTGGACTGTTGGTGACCACGTATTTATTAATTGTGACGTAATGTCACATCTAGTCAATGCATTATGACGTCATAAAATGCGTCATTTTCCTCATATCCTGTAAATTCCTTTGAAAATGACCTAAAGTTGAAGCATTTTTTCAATATTTCATATAGAGCACAACCTCTGATCCAAAATATGCCAATTCATAATGAAAGGCCTATTTCTGAAGATCAATAAACATGTTTTATTTTTTGGATCGTGGGGTGTGCTCATATTTTAATTCTTTGCTGAAGGTAGTCAAATAAGCATATTTTCTGCAAATTTCAAGAACATTGCAATTTCTCAAAGCCTGATTTCAAATATTTAGATTCTCAAAACGAAATTTTATTATAGAACATGAAAGCACCAAGTGTCTACTTTATTTTGATATATGAAAATGGAAAGAGGGTGATAGTTAATTAATTGATATAAGTACAGGGCCATTTTATGCATAAGATGGCTCTTGCTCTTTTGTCTTATGCTCGGCACTTAGTCAGGGTCATTGAGCAATCGGATCACACTCACCCTTTTCCGTAACCGATAAAAAGTTATTTGTGGTTACGGAAATGGCCGAGTAGTTACGATTGGGTCATTGAGCAGTGAGGTATTTTTTTTTCGTGCCAGCATCTCGGTTTATACGATCTCGTTCGAGCTGAAGAACCGGTCTCCACGACCCACAATGGATTCGAACCCGCGACGTAAGGATCAATTCTTTACTTCGCAACTCTAGAGCATAATGCTCTAACCACTGCAATACGCTGGTAATTTTCGATAAATACCTGTAATTTCTTAGCAAATATTTAAAAAGCGTGTCAAAATATGGATTTAAGTTTTGCAGATGCACGCCAAATAGGCAATGCTTTCTTGGAAGACATGCAAACTTTGTGATTCTTGACAATTAAAAGTATCTTAAAATTGTCTATCCTATTACATTTTGTTATCACAAGTATATACGCTGTATTTCTTATGCTTCAGATTATATTGCACAAAGGACTAACGTTATAGATCTATATTTTATCAAAAATATTACACCCCATTGTGACGTCATTATTTTTAAAAATGACGTACATGTATTTCTTTTCTTATTTTATCGATAATACTTTATAGACAAAAGCATTGCAACTAAATATATGAAATAACATTACTTGATGTTCATAATATTGATGTGAAGACTTTATCCTATAAAATTACGATTTTTCAGCGATACCTGGCGAGTTATAAAACGTGTTATAGCAACATTCTGTCTCATTCATGGGTTTTGGTGGTGTAAAAATGAACACATTTTTAAAAAATAAACATAGTCCGCAAAATAACACCATCGTAATTTTTTGCATAAAGAATGCTTTTAAATCAATGTTTCAACTGAGAAAATTTGAAAGTGGTGTTATGATGCGGACCTATTGAAAATTGCTTTTAAGTAGTTGATTTTTAACGATTTTTCCGGAAATACGCATTCCATGCATGTTTTGACCGCCATAAAATAGTAAAACGGGACACATTATAAAAAGTTTGGTTTATATTTTAAGAAAGCACATACCCAACATTTATTTCCACTATAAAGTTTTGATACAGTTGAAACTTAAATTTGGGGAAATTCTCAGGGCCAAATATAACTAGTGCTAATTGTAACGGGGACCGTTACAGATGTTCCCCAAACGCTCCCCAACTTCCTTTTGGTGCCATATTCCCTGTAATCTCTATCAAATAAGAAATACTTTATGGAATTTAGACTTAATCAAAGTCTTCCCAGAAAAATACAAAATATTTTTAAAAATAGGCATTGCACGCGTGTTCATGTGCGTAACGACCATATTATCTTGTCTACACTATCTAAAATTTTAATATACTTAATATCAAAGCATTTAATCCAAAAGTATTAAAAAATACACTCATTCGAGTGTATTTTTAATTTTACTCATTTCACGTGCACGCACGTGCAAGTACGTGCATAATGACTACACTTTCTTTTAGTAGTCCCTTATATTTATCTATGTTCCAAATCCCATCATGTTTGGTTGAAAAACAAAGGAGTTACAGCCATTTGAAGTTTCAGCCAATCAGATTGCAGCACACATGCATGCGCGTGATTTCATAAATTTTTATCTTTATCGTATTGAAGGGTATCTAAATGAATGACTATATTTTAAAATTCCAAACATTTCGTCAAAAAACAAAGGAGATATAGCCATATAAAGTTTCAGCCAATCAGATTGCAGCACACGTGCATGCGCGTGATTTCATGATTTTTTTTTCTATATCATATTTTAGGATATCCTAATGCATGACTATGTTTTAAATTTTAAAGCATTTCGTCAAAAAACAAAGAAGATATAGCCATTTAAAATTTCAGCCAATCAGATTGCAGCACGCGCGCATGCGCAAGCTTTCATGAAAATTTTTACATATCATGCTGTAGGTCTTCATAATGTAGGACTATGTTCAAAATTTCAAAAGATTATGACAAGAAACAAGAAAGATATTGAGACTTTAGTTTCAGCCAATCAGAGCAAAGCGCACGTGCATGCGCGTGAGATCTTGCTATTTTGACCATGCCATCTTGTCTATACTACTAATGTATCCTTATATTATGAGTTTCAAAAAAAAATCATCAAAAAAAAGAAAAGTTATAGCAATATCCATGATATTGGTCATTTCTCGTGTTGCACGTGCGCGCTCTTGCAAGCACGTGCGCGCAAAATGACCTTCGTTGGGCAAATCTACATAACATGTCTACTGACCCTAAAAACATTTTACCTTAGTCGGATGTGTAGTTTACAAGATCACTCGTGGACAAAATTTTCCCAGGAATAATAATAATAATAATAATAATAATAATAAGAAACAGAGTAAAAACAATACGTTCCCCAACTTCGTTTGGGGAACATAATAAGAAGTGAATTTTGTTCTTATGAAATTCATGCCTCCGGATTCAGGGGTTTTAGTGCTAGGGCTCGGTTATATTGACAATATAGTTAAAATGCATTATTTCTTTGAAAGTTTTATTATCTGCTCATGGGCATTAAAAAAACTAACCAAGTACATATTAATGTTGAATAAGACTGCCTCTTCCAAAATTGTGAATTTCATGGTCCCAATGTTAGGGGTTCTTAGGTGATAGGGCGGGACTGTATAGATTATATAGTGAAATGCATTATTTCTTTGAAAATATTCTTTGCTCCTGGCCATTTAATAAATAGAGGATATCTATATTGTGTGATTTGATATTGGCTTTATCCAACGAGTTGAAATGGTGTATATATTCGCGAGGCTTGCCGAGCGAATATACACCATTTCAACGAGCTGGATAAAGCTCATATCAAATCACACAATTATAGATGTTCTATTTATCTCATACAACTTTCGTTTTAACAAAACTTTGAGACTTCCCCTGCAAAACTACATGAATGATTGCAAATTCAAATGGACGTATAACTTGATGGTAACGGGATGTTTCGCGCCGATGCATGGTTCGCACCGCGATGTTTCGCGCCTATTCTGTTTCGCGCTGAGATGGTTCGCACCGCGATGTTTCGCTCCCAGAACAACATAAAATGTATGTTATTTATTTCGTTCGTTTTGAAAAAGAATTAAAAATAATAAATTATAATATCTGTGAATATTGATGTAAGTATCGAAATTTTGTAGAATATTAGTTTATATTTTTATTGTAGAAGTTACTTGAAGTACTAAGTCTAATTGTATATTATCTTTACACTCTGATAATTATGTTTATAGTAGTTACTTTAGAATACCGCCATCTAATTAAGTAATTCTTTTATTATTGCCGGCTTGGGGGAACCTATCAACGTACATTTGCTGGCTTGGAGAACCTATCAACTAAAATTTGGATAACAGCATTTCAAATTAAAAAAATGAAAAATCTTATTTCATGTAAAATTCACTGAAACTTCAATTTTGAATATTTAAGAATATATTAACTTCAGATCTGTGTCTACATGGTCTATGCACCTATAAAAAAAGTTGGTGATCTAGATTGTATAAATCAAATATCCCTTTTGCATAAGCATAAATTCTTTCAAATTTTATTTCACCATTTCTATGCTACTACATGTGCGCAGTTTGTCTGCCCCCTTTTTTTTGTCCATGTATATTTGAATAGTTTCCCACAAAAATACTTTAATTTCGGTTTTTAAACTATAGAGCCTGATCTCATGAATTTTGAAACATATATATTGACATGAAAGTACAATATTTTATTGGTTTGTTTCAGTGAAAACAATTAGGTTTTTGAATGTCATAAATTGTTTTCTGACTCATGTGATGTATTAAATTAATATAGGAAATAAGAAAATATGTTTAACTCATCCTGGTGAATTATTCTATACACACGCAGATAATTGCTGTAATGAAATAATTCATTCACCTTTTGATCTCCAACTAATTATGATTAAATAGTTGAACACACACGCTCAGCAAACGGGCACAATATTAACATTTACGATCCGTTACCTGTGGCACCGCATACATATTATAAAGTCATGATTTTGAGCATACAACACATATTTATATCTAAGATTTAATAAGTGATCTTAATTTATTACAAAATAAGTGAAATATCAAAAAAAAAAAGAGGGGAGATGTTTCGCACCGAAATCGGCGCGAATCATCCCAGCGCGAACCATCTCAGTGCGAAACAGAATCGGCGCGAAACATCCCGGATTCAACTTGATGACGTAGCACCGTTGATGAACTGACATGCTTCGAAAGAAAGTAGATCGTGTTCAACTTCAAAAATCTTTGTTATCTGCGTCTTAGAAAACATTATGAGACAATTGCTGGATCTTTACATCAAACGAACTTCCAACTGAAAGTTGTAAGGACCACGGGATCGTGAAAATTAACTATTTGTTCAGTGGCACTACAAAACGTGCTAGGCAAGGCTTTGTAGATTCATTGTTGATCCATGGTAAGTTACACCTACATTACATGTACTAGGTAGGCATACGTTGTTTAATATAAGAAAGCATTATTGAAGATGTTACAGGAATCTTATAACAACAATCTAACTGCTAGTCTTTACCTTTTCCGAAAACGATTTAAGGGAGGGGGGGGGGGTGTAACATATGCCTTCAAGTAACCAATACAGGTTCTTGATAAAATAAGACACTTCTTTGACATATACGAGTCTTTTTCTTGCTTTTAACGATATTACTGCCCTTTAACATTCATTTTATAAGGGCAATAATTTTCACAAAAAAGGTTTCAATAAAATAAAATCTTGAAGCTAGGGATCGTGTCAAAACCGGAAGTGCTATTGATAAAGCATCCACCCATTGATAAAGCATAAGTTTATCCAACGGCCTGTATCATTCATACGTATGAGATAAATTATCAAATACATAATTATGTTGAATGATACCTCCTATTCCAAAATTGTGAATGACATTGCCCCGGGGTCATGGGGTTCTGGTATTAAGACAGGGCTCTATACATTATGTTGTGAAAATGCATAAATTCTTTAAAATCCTCTTCTCTGCTCCTGGTTATTAAGTAAACTTTCCAAGTTCATAGTAATGTTAATTAAGACTGCCTCTTCCAAAATTGTGAATTTCATGGTCCCAAGGTTAGGGGTACTTAGATTCTTAGATTCTAGGACAGGACTGTATAGATTATATAGTGAAAATACATTAATTCCTTAAAAAGCATCTCCTCTGCTCCTGAGTATTAAACCAGTGATGATAGGTAAGGATGACTCTTTCAGAATTGTGAATTACGGGGCCTCTGGCTCAGGGGTTTTGGTGTTAGGGCGGGGCTCTAATGATTATATATTGAAATTGCATGAATTCTTTGAAAATCTTTTCCTTTGCTCCCGGGTATTATGCCAATGATCTAAATATATATTAATGATAATGAAAGGGGCCTCTTCCAAAATCGTTATAGGGCCCCATAGTCAGGGTACTTGGGGTGGGTATTGGGGGTACATAGTCTAAAAATAAATTAGTGCTTTGAAATCTTTTTGGAATAAACCATTAATTAATTGTTTTATATCAAAATAAAATTTATGACAAAATTTTCAGAATTTTGAAACATGTGCCCTAGGGCCAGTGGTTCCTGCGGGGTGGAGTGTACAATTGGTTATAAAGGGGAATGCATTTTCTCTCTGTTATTCTGATCTACCTCTGGATATTAAGTAACCAAAGTAAGCTAGCTAAGTGTATTGTTATGATACGCAATGGTTATTCTTTAAGATTGTGAATTTCATGGCCTTTGGTTTAAAACACGACACTAAAGACTCATGGCAATATTGATATTGACCTCAGACACAGATAATAATAGCAACCTCGCAGGCTTGGTCGCTATCACTTTCTGTGTCTTCGGTCAATATCAATTGCCATGAGTGTACAAATTAATACAGTTGCTAAGTGTGAATAATGTAAAAGAATTATGTAATTTAGGGAAGTATATCTATAAAGCCCTCGCGCTTAGAAATGATTTAATCATATAAATAGTGTCCCATTTGCTGATTTGTGACTATATATGTAACTGCTATATTACATGTTCTTTGCATTAATCTCATGTCATTCTCCATATTAATTGTGAATACGAGTTTGTATGTTCATATTAACTGTAAAGATTGTTAATACGAGTTTGTATGTTCATATGTGCATGTTTCATAAGGATTTACAACGTATGTATTTTGCAAATAAGAAATTGAAAAAAAATGAGTACTTATAATCACATATCGACCTACACTAAATTCTATAGTTGTAAAATACAAATCTTAATTTTATTTATTGATTCCATGTGTTTTGATTGGACGAGAACAATTTCAAGAAAAATTTTACACATCGATGAATTTTTCAATCAGAACTACTTTCTTGACCAAGCTTCTATGCTGTAAAAACAAGAAAACAGATTCTTCTAGATAGCAAGACATAGTTGGGCCAACGTTGACCCAATTTTTTTCCCAACGTTGGCCCACTGTTGGTAACCTTACATTGGCCCACGGTAATTTTGCTCATCGGCCCAACGTTGACTCCATACATGTCCAAGAACAAATTTGATGTCGATATCGATCGTGATCTTCACTATTAATTGGAAATATCTGGTGCAATATTTGAGACTCTCTATTATGTCGATGTCGTCGATATCGACAATATCATGACGATATCGTATCGATATCGATCCTATTCGCACAATTTATTTTCACAGTGAGGTATAACATAATTTTACAAAGTCACAAGTGAAGTCAAAATTGATTCATAATTGGCATGAATATTAAAATAAATTATGATTAAGAACGTATTAGGGTTGTTATTGTTTTAGATTAGATTTAGAGTAAGATGTTGAGTAAGGGTGACAATTCTTAATAATGTTTTAACAATGAGGATTCGATATCGATAGGATATCGTCGATATCGACGATATTGACAGTAAGGTAAACTTATTAAACACAGAAGTGATCTAAAAATAAAGTTTTTGTATTAGGGTGAAGGTTGGTAAAGTAATATCTTTTAATAATCATGATTCGATATCGATACAATATCATCGATATCGACGATATCGATGGCAGGTAAAATCTTCGTAAAAGTAAAGTAATTAAACATAAACACATTCAAAGTAACAGGGAGTGTATTAACCAAGGGCTGAGCAAACATGATTCGATATCAAAGCGATATCGTCGATATCGACGATATCGACCCTTCAGGGAAAGATTTATAAAGAAAGTTTTAAGAAACAGTTGTTAAAACACAATGCTAAAGATTGACAACACAATTTTTGGAACAACCATGATTCGATATCGGCACGATATCGAGGATATTGACAGTAAGGAAATAGTCTTAAAACAGGAAGTATTGTAATAAACACACGAAAATAGAGAAATATAATAGAAAACTAAAAAAAAAAGTAATGTGTCGATATCGTAACTACGTCGTGTCTTGGACATAACTCCAACGTTGGTCCAACATGTTGGCATATTGTTGGGCCAACGTAGGTATAATTGTATGACAACTAACAGCCAACCTTAATAACTGGTTGGTTAGGTTGGCCCAACGTTGGCCCTTTGTTGAAATGTCAGATAGCATATTGTTGGGCCAATGTAGTTTTTACATAGAAACATTTGCAATTATTTAACTGATTCTTTACATAAACCTATTTTATGACTGTTTAAAATAATTAATACACAATTCAATCTGCATTCATAATGCATACATGGACATGTTCAATGAAAACATTACTACTGTGATAATATTTTATATACATAAATTCAATCATAGTTTACAAAATAAATTTTAAAATAGACAACAGAGGAAAATTATGAAAAATTATCAATTAAAAGTTCTTAATCAGGACTCACTTCCTTTATTATAGTCCTTTTGTTGTATTCCCGCTCTTTTTCTGTCCCTTCGTCGCCTCCCGTTTTCTTCATCTTGATCTTTGTCATACGGACTCATACTTTATACACTTCTTTATGCATGGTATTCTATTTCATTGTTATTTACATGTACCGCCACAACATTTGTTTTCCTTGCAGTCTCTGGCTGAATTTTTTGTTATAATCGTGTCTGTAATAGACAGTTAAGAATTAGATAGATAGAAACAACTTAAAAGATGTTATTTAACCTTAACTTACAGTGCTTGTATGCAAAAACATGACAAGAATGAATTCCGAATCAATTTTAACAGTTAACCTGAATAAATGAGAATAAATATACTTACATTGCTTCTAAATGCAGCTGTATAGTAAGTGTATAATCCACAAATTTAAATTTCACTTCTTCTTGCTTGCCCTGCATTATCACCATCTGTGAGCAATTGAATCTGACAGCTCACTACACAGTTTGGTCACGTGATAGCGAACGCCTAACTTTTATTTCAATTTAATTATAAAGCTGTCTCATTTTGATTTATGTGTATGTAGGCTTCATTCACATCCTGTTCCTGAGAACGTATTCAGTCTTCTCTAAATTCTCATGAATGCAACGCAAATGAAAAAAATCTTAATTTTAAGGGTTTTATTTCAAATAAATAATCATGCATGTGCACAATTCAAAAAATATGATAAAACACTCATTGGTGCTGTGATCACTTAAGTTAAAATTTAAAATGTTGAATATATCAGATCTAAACAAAAACAGTCATCCAATTAAAAGCATGGACATAGAATGTCAGCTCAGCAGCTAAAATTGACACCATCTTTAGTTGGCAGTATAATAATTGGGCCAGCGTTGGCCCAATATAAATATCCCATCTCTGAAACACCTAAACAAAAGAACACTTGTGCTAACATCGAGCCAACATACTACAATGTACTACCAAATTGATAAGACATTTTTTGAGGGTGTATTACAAACATTGGGCCAATATACTACTACCCATTTGATAAGACACTTTCTTTAAGGGTGTATAACAAACATTGGGCCAACGTTGGGCCAACATACTACTACCAGTTTGATAAGACACTTTATTAAGGATGTATAACAAACATTTGGCCAACGTTAGGCCAACATACTACTATCAACTTGATAAGACGCTTTCTTTATGGGTGTATAACAAACATCGGGCCAATGTTGGGCCAACATACTACTACCAACTTTAAAACACACTTTCTTTAAAGGTGTATTACAAACATCGGGCCAACGTTGGGCCAACATACTACTACCAACTTTAAAAGACACTTTCTTTAAGAATGTATTACAAACAGTGGGCCAACGTTGGGCCACCATCAACATCCCGCCTTCCTTGGGAAGTAAAGTAAATGGAAGTTGCTAACATTGGACCAACGTTGGGCCAACATAGGAATTCTGTCATGGTCGAGGAGGTTGGCATGGTGACATTGGTCCAACGTTGGCCCAACGTTGTTCCCCCAATGCCAACCATACAACCTTTTGCCTATGTTGGCCCAACATAGTCTTGCTATCTGGGTAATTACAAGAAACTTGAAATTAAAAAAATCAAAACAGGAGATAAACACTACTGACAGACGGGAATATTATGTTTATGTCACTGTCGGATCACGAGTGTGAATATAAAATATCGCTGATAATGCCATCATTTTCTCGACGTTCCATATCAGCTCAGTTGGTATCGTTGTGATAGGGAAAAGAAACGTACCTCAGACTCTTGCCTCATCAGCATCAAATTCATATATTTACATCCTACAGATCCCATATTCTCCCTAAATCTTTGAACGATCCAGAGCAAATCGAGGATGTCGTCGGTCTGCAACTTTCGCTATGACGTTGTCGTTAATATCAACATTGACATGGTCAAGGACGAATTATTCTGTAGAATACGCGTTTTTACAATATTTGTTGACTTAAACAACATTCAATGAGTTTTTATAAGTTTATTTATTGATTGAGTTGACAATTTAAGTTGGATTTTATCGATATTCATCTTGTATACGTTTCTTTACGGCATTAAGAATTCCTACGCCCTACATAATAACGGATTGTATGGCGGCCTCATAGTGAGATAATTTAAATACTTTAAAAAAATTCGTAATTGGAATTTTAAGAATTAAACGTTCTTTTTTCAGAATTTATCGATGTTTAAACTCTGTCTTTTTACTTTTTCCTTCGCACTTTTATTCAGTTTGTAAGTAAAAAGGCAGAGTTTACACATCGATAAATTCTGAAAAAGAACGTTTATCCTAAAATAATATTAGACAATATAAGTTCAATAACCCGATAATATTCACTGGATTTGAGGTTGGGGTCTCATTACGCGTGCAGCGGCATTGTGACGTCACAATCAATACCTCAAACACCGTTGTAAACATTGCTAGCGATAGAAGCAGAGAGCTACGTATTTGAGCAGGAAACATATTATATAAACCTATTGCAGGATTATTTTTAAGCACACAGCAAAACACGGAAACGAAAACACGGAGGTGACAAACTTTCCTCTGAACATTTTTTTAACGGCGGAAGTTCGTTAATGAAAATGGTGTTGTCTGATGATTCAGCCTTCAATATTCAACACCAAATGTGTCCATAATTGTTTTTATATGGTAGATAGCGAAAGGAAATTACCAGTAAATATCACGTTATTAAATATCAATATAGTAAGCTCAAAGAGAATAAACAGTAAGCTTAAATCAAACTGTATAAAACGACATAACATTAAACTGACTAAAAATGGAATTTAACTTTTTTGAACCACAACAAAACATGGTGGTCTTCATTTTACAATATAAATATCCATGCTTGCTGAGAAAGGAAATTTCATAAAAACGCTATTGCGACATACATGATATATAAACAACTTACATTTTACAGGTCAGAGATAGAATAAATGTAGCAGTGCAATCAATGCAGCGGGATCACTCCAGGATGTATTGAAAAACAACTCTTCGTACTTCCTTAAGCAAATTAATAAAATTGCTAAATGCAAGTTTCCGCACTCTAGATGTGGGAAAATGAAGTTATTAACTTAAATTTGCATAAATCTACTTGTTATATCTTCCATATATTCTAAAGTTTACAAATGCATCTCTATAACATAAATGTGTAAGTCAATGTTAACTTACCTAAGCTAAATGCATGTTAATGCAGTTCAGTTAATAGAATGTAGTGATAGTGAATAGACGTGTTTGTATGTATTCATATAAAACATTTCTTGAACACGAATGGATTTAGATTTGATAAAAATCTCTAAGATTACCATAACCTGTAAATTGTATAGTATGTGTGTATATTTTTTTCTGATATATAAGGTCGGATATTTGTTTGAGATTCCTTATTACGTACCGGTATTATACTTCCCATGTTATTTTAAATAAAAACGAAGTCCCATATTCATATGAAGCAAAATTTGTGCAAAATCTTATGCATGAAAAGAAGAAAACACTTGCTGTGACCTTCAATTCAATATTTCTTAGACATATTGTAAATTTAGCAATGGTAATTTTCATTCCTATGTCGATATGATATATTCTGGTGAGCTTGAGATAAAAGATACCACAGAGTCTGATACATATCTTTCATACTTGGACATTTTACTTGAAAAAGACGTTAATGGTAATCTAAAAACCAAGCTCTATGATAAACGTGATGACTTTAACTTTTCTATCGTCAATTTCCCTTACTTATGCAGCAATACTATATACCTTCATCACCTGCATACGGAGTTTATGTATCTCAGTTGATTCGATACGCAAGAGCATGCTCTATGTATGAACAATTTCTAAAACGAGGTATATTATTGACAGCAAGTTGATAAAACAAGAATATCAACAGTCTCGTTTAAACTCATCATTTCGTAAGTTCTATGGTCGATACCATGACCTTGTCCACAAATACAATTTATCATAAAGTAAAATGCTAACTGATGTGTTTCAAACTAATTTTTAGTCCATTTTTATACACTGAATTGACGACAGATTTTTCCGTTATTTACCGAATGACAAGGAGCACACGGCGGGTGTGAACGGTCAGCAGGGGCTGCTCACTCCTCCACGGCATCTGTCTTTAAGTCTTTTTAACTTTTTTATAGTAATTGCCAGGTAATTATCTAAAGACTGAATTGTTGACGGATTTTCCAGTTTCTTTGAGCCGGACAAGAAGTATACGACAGGCATGACTGGTCGACAGTCGATGCCTTCTTTTCCATCTGATGATCCCACCTCTGATGTTATAGCGGTCCGTGTTTGCTATGCAACCAATTTTGATTATTTAAATGGAAGTTTGAGCTTGATAACCATCCTCATATTTATTTTACAAAGGAAAGGAAAGAAGAAATTTCAATTTAATTTTTTAATTGTATGAATTTCAATTCAAAGAAGCCCTTGTGACTTTATTTATTGTAACTACATAGGTGCAAGACTTTTAAAGATCAAAAACAAAAGGGAAGGATGGTTTTTGAGAATATAAATTGTAAAACATTGATTCTTTTTACTCTGATTCAATTACGACACATTACATCAAACAATTATTTTAACACGGTAAAATTTTACAAAAAGCATGCGAATTGCCTAGTTTTACCGTTGAACATCTACATTTTCCTATATTTTTTCAGTATTTTTAATAATTATTTTAATTACCTATAGCAAATACTTAAGAATCGTACAGCAGCAACTGCTAAAAAAAGATTTCATTTTGAAAATTTACTGCGCATGCCCGACATGTAGACAACCACAAATTTCTGAGAGGAAAGTTTTTACCTAAAAACTTGAAATCATCGAAAATCAGAAGCCCAAAAAATGCAGCAACTTTAATTAGGATAATGAGTTAAGTATTGTGTGACAACCTATAGAAGAAATATAACGCTAAACATCGGGAAAACCTTCTGTGTATTTTCGGTAAGTCAATGGTATTTACCTGGTGAGTGATACTCATTCTGTTTATGAACATACATTTAACAATGTCGGATATCTCCAAGAAACGGGCACTAGATAAAATGGATAGTACTGACGAGAGTATGGAGCAAGGTGATCAAAGTAATCAGAAACCGGAAGATTTTCAGTTAAGGGATATCATGCAGGGCATTGCAAGTATTCAGACTACTTTGGCGAATTTTATGTTACGGCTCGATGGACAAGGTCGACACTTAGATGAAATTACGAAAGAAATCAGAGCAAAAAATGGCATTCAAGAAAGACTTGAAACTGTTCAAGAGCAGGCTAATGACACAATATACCTTGTGACAGAACTACAGGATAACCAGAAAAAAATGGAACGTGAAATGAACAGACTCAAAGACTATGTAGTTCGTCTTGAATACCGTGTAAATTCACAAAGTAACCAAATAGTTGATCTCAAGGCAAGGTCAATGGAGAATAACATCATTGTTAGTGGTCTGCAGGAAAAAGGCCCCGAGAGGAAGTCACCAGAGAACCTTGCGCAAATTCTAAGAAATGTATTCATATCAGAGATGAACATGGGGGAGACAGCAGTTGATGAATTACAAATACAGAAACTCTTCCGAATGGGAGAATACGATGCTAAACGAAAATTTCCAAGACCAGTTTGTGTGCAATTTGCCGATAAAGCCCAAAAAGACCTTGTTATGAAACACATAAAAGTCCTAAAAGAAAAAAAATCGGACATAAGAATTGCCCAACAACAACCAGAGGAGATACGGGAACGACGAAAACAGCTGTATGAAGTTCAAAGAAAATATGCAGAACGAAATATCGAGACGAAAATGAGGGGGGACAGGCTTATCTTTACCCAGAGTAATTCAATCTACAGAGAGAAAGTGGGATCTCAACTGCAGATGAGGTGTTTTCCAGCGACGCAGTCAAGATTAACGTTAATCCTGGAAAGTCAATTGAGGACAACGGAAACCGGTTTATGGCGCATTCCACCCAAGTCGATTCCTATAAACAGATTAAACGATCATTAGTGGAAATCATGCGTATCGAAACCGTACCCAGCGCGAGCCATAACGTTTATGCTTATCGCTTCACAAGCAGTGATGGGATAATCCATGAAGGATCAAATGATGACGGGGAACATGGTGCGGGAAGGTTACTTTTAAAAATGCTAGCCGAAAACGAAGTTAACAACGTACTGGTGGTTGTCTCTCGATGGCATGGAAACAATATTGGACCTCGTCGATTTTCCCATATCAAAGAAGCAGGTCTTAGTGCCGTAAAAAATTTACCAACTTCAGTTTGAAAACATGAAAAATAAACACAGTATCATCTCTGACTCTAGAACTGTTCTGGTCTTGATCTGAAATTATTTTTTAAATGTGATCTAAAGTTAAAATGTGTAATACATTTTTATTGAATTTTCAAGTATCCCGGATTTCTTTCTTCCAGCCAATAATATTCCGGCAGTTTTTGAAACATACTATTTCCTGTTCTTGCTAGTCTCGTTTACCCCAGACTCTCGCTCTCGAGACTTGGGCCGAGCGAGAGTCTGGTCTGATTTCTATTTAATTTTTGTAATTTCAAATCGAGGCTTACCGAGAAATCGGTATTGATTTTCATTGGCTGACACATTCTTTTCGAATCTAAGATCTGTATTCTTTAAAAAGTCAGAGGCTGCGCCTTTAATTTTACCTGGTTTTATAATAAAATACCTCTGTCTGCTTTACAAGGAACAAAAAACGCACATATCTTTGTTTAAAAAGTAAATTCTCATATGTATTTTCATTGGAATCGCCATCTTGTTAGCCGGTTTAGCGACCTCTACTGGTTACAAAAATTAAATAGGAATCAGACCAGACTCTCGCTCGGCCCAAGTCTCGAGAGCGAGAGTCTGTGGTAAACGAGACTATGTTCTTGCTTACCTTATGGCATTTCCCGAAATGAGTTGTGTATTCTTTTTATCAGCTCAACTGTAGGCGATATGTAAGTTTAATTTTTCTACTCAACATGTCACATAATTTATAGGGATCTGTATACATTGTCTTTTTGGGTTACTTATAGATACATAACCTAATTAATTAAAAAGACGGACAAGTTGTGATTACATTACACATGTAGTAGTTTCCCTCATAAGAGAATAAAATATATATTAATAAATTTTAATTCACAACCTGTTAGGTAGATTCATATATTTTCTACAAATAGAATAGACCATGTATATTGTATTTCCTACACTTGTAAACCCATTCTCATTCTTTTAAGAGATGTTTAATGTTAACTCTTAAGAAATATCAATTATAATGTGTTTTTGGTATAAACTTTCTACTCTCAAAATCAACAAGGCATGCATTCTCAGGCAACCCACACATTTTTGTATATACACCTTTTTTAATTTTTGTTTTTTCTTCTGTTTCTGTCTATCAGGGGGTCAGCAATGTTTTCATCTTTTTTTAAGAATATTATGGATTATAATAATGATAATAGCCTAAAAATACTCTCAGTAAATTGTCAAGGCCTTGGTAACATTCATAAAAGAAGAGATGTGCTAAAGAACTTAAAAGCTAAGAATTACAATATTTACTTTTTACAAGATACCCATTTTGTAGAAAAAGATGAAAATATGATAAGAGCACAGTGGGGATATAAAGCATTTTTTAGTTCATTCAAGTCCAATTCAAGGGGAGTCGCTATCCTCTTTAACAACAACTTTGAATTAAAAATCGTCAATGAATATAAGGATACTGATGGTAATTTTCTAATTCTGGATGTCTTTATTGAGGATATCTCTTTTTTACTAATAAATATTTATGGTCCAAACTCTGACACACCTAATTTTTACATAAGTTTAGTCCATGAAATAGAGGAGATTCATCCCTCTCATAAAATTGTTATAGGTGGTGATTTTAATTTAGTTTTTGATAAAGATTTGGATTCAATGAATTACAAAAATTTAAATAATCCGAAATCAAGACTTGAAGTAATGAAGCTTATGGATGTTTTAAACCTTAAGGACATATTTCGTGAAGATAATCCAGTTTTAAAAAGGTTTACCTGGAGACGAAAAAATCCACTCAAACAAGCTAGACTTGACTTTTTCCTGATTACAGAATCCATGCTAGCTATGAATCCATGTGTCAAGTTTGAAAATAGTTATTGTTCTGATCATTCACCAGTTCTATTACATTGTAAATTAAATGAATTTAAAAAGGGAAAGGGTTTCTGGAAATTCAATAATTCCCTGTTGCATGAAAAAGAATATGTTGAACAAATAAAATGTAAGATTAAGGATGTTAAAATCCAATATTCTTGCCCAGTATATAATATGGAAAAAATAAGTTGCATCGAGAATGATACTATTCAACTCACCATTAGTGACCAACTCTTTCTTGATATTTTGTTAATGGAAATAAGAGGAAAATCAATTTCATTTTCAACATATAAAAAAAAGAAAACTTTCGAAAGAGAACAACAGTTAGAGAGAGAAATATTAGAATTAGAGCAGAATTTAACAGATCAGTTAATTAATGAACTTGAAGAAAAGAAAAGAGAAGTGGAAGAAATAAAGAACATAAAATTTAAAGGTCAATGTATAAGGTCAAAGGTCAAATGGATTGAGGAGGGAGAAAAACCCTCAAAGTATTTTGTAAGTTTAGAATCAAGAAACTATGTAAGTAAGCAAATACCTAAAATAGAAAAGGACAATGGATCAATTGTTTCTTCCCAAAGCGAGATATTAAATGAAACGAAAGCTTTCTATGAAAACTTATATAAGAAAAGGGAAAATGTAGATACTGAAAATATTCATGATAGACTTAAAGATTATGATATTCCCAAATTAAGTAGAGAAGAATCAAACAGTCTGGAAGGTCCTGTAACAAACTTTGAAGTTTTAAACTTCTTAAAACAAATGAAAAATGACAAAAGTCCAGGACCGGATGGATTTACATGTGAATTTTTTAAATTTTTCTGGAAAGATATTGGCTCCTTTATTACAAGAGCAATAAATAATTCAAATGAAAAACTTCAATTCTCAGACTCAAATAAATTAGGAATCATTACTTGTATCCCAAAAAGAGGAAAGCCAAAACAATTTCTGAAAAACTGGCGACCCATTAGTCTTTTAAATGTTGTTTATAAAATAGCATCAGGATGCATCGCAGAACGAATGAAAACTAAATTGGGCAAATTGATAAATAGAGACCAAACTGGATTTATAAAAGGTAGATTTATTGGAGAGAATATTAGACTGATATATGATATAATGCATTATACAGAATATAATCAAATACCTGGCCTTTTGATGTTAATTGACTTTGAAAAGGCTTTTGATACAATCTCATGGAACTTTATATATCAAACCCTTGACTTTTTTAATTTTGGACCCTCTTTTAAAAATTGAATTAGAACCTTCTATAATGGTATTAAATCATGTGTTATACAAAATGGATTTACTTCAGACTATCTTTTCCCCCAACGAGGATGCAGACAAGGTGATCCGATCTCACCTTATCTCTTTTTGTTATGTGCTGAAATTCTTGGAATCTTAATTCGTAATAATCAAGATATAAAAGGTATAACAATTGAGGGTGAAGAGTATAAACTCTCTCAATATGCTGATGATACTTCTCTTATCTCAGATGGTTCACCAAGATCTATGGATGGTATTCTCCGAGAATTAGATTATTTTGGTAATATATCAGGCTTAAAGATAAATTTCTTAAAAACTAAAATGATATGGATTGGAAGTAAAAAATTTTCAAGGGATGTATTTCATCACTCAAGGTGGAAGCTTGACTGGGAAAATTCAATATTTGATCTTCTAGGAATAAAATTTTCAGTAAACTTGAATGAAATGCTTGATCTTAATTATTCCATAAAGCTAAATGAAATCAAAACTTTGTTACGTAATTGGAGTTTATGGAAACTTACCCCAATTGGAAGGTTAACAGTAATTAAAACTTTATTATTACCCAAATTAAACCATTTAATTCTTACTTTACCAAACCCTAAGTCAGACTTTTTGAAGATGTTTGAGACTGAAATGTATTATTTTCTTTGGGGTAGCAAAACTCACAAGGTAAAGAAAAATGTTATAATCCAGGACTATAAATATGGAGGTCTAAAAATGATTGATTATACAGAATTCATTTCTGCCCTTAAATCAAGTTGGATTAGAAGACTTATTCACTCACAAGCAAACTGGGTAAAATTTTTTTTAGATATAAACAATCTTTGGATAAGGGGTTCTGATTATATTCTGAATCTCTCAACAAGATTAAATAATGTTTTTTGGAAAGAAGTTCTGTCAAGCTGGGCAAGGCTAACTATAATAAATCAAGAAAAGGACAGGCATGTGCTCTTTGAACATATATAGAATAATCCAAGGATTAAAATTAATAATAAATCTTTTTTTTGGAAAAACTATTTTAATGAAGGCATTGTTTTTCTTACTGACCTCTTTAACAATGAGGGTAGTTTCATAAGTCTCGACTCATTAATAAACTTGAAAGTGAAAACAAATTTTGTTGATTATAATGGTCTTAGAATAGCAGTGTTAGATAGACTGAAAAATATAAACTGTGATGAAATTAAAAATGCTAAGTTGATTGGACCACATCTTCCAAATTCCATTTTTGTATTTTATAAACATGATAAAGGTTGTAAGGATATGTATAACATATTTATAAGTAAAAAGAAAGAGCCAGTTAACTCAATCAAAAAATGGAGAGAAAATAGATTTATCTTCGATGAGGCAGACTGGACTAAAATATTCGAACTTCCTTTTAAAATAACTCAAGAATCTAAACTTCAATGGCTACAGTTTCAAATCTTACATAGATCATCCCAACTAATTATTATCTTTTTAGACTAAAATTGATCGATTCTCCAGCATGTAGTTTCTGCAGAAGTGACACAGAAACAATTGATCATTTATTTGTTGAATGTTTCCATGTAAAAGAACTCTGGTGTACTATTGAAGAATGGATTTTAAATAAGTTTAATATTCATTGTTGTTTTGATAAACAAGCAATACTATTTGGTAAATATGAAAATATGAATGTTTATAAATTTCAAAACCTTTTAAAACTTATTGTAAAACAATTTATTTTTGCCAGTAAATATAAGAATGTTCCAAGAATAGATGCTGAAGCTGTATTAAAGAGGATCACAGATAGAATTTTGATTGAAAAATTTTTATTGATGAAGAATTGTAAATATGAAGAATATGAAAGGCATTGGCAAAATATTTGTGATACATTGTAAGTAACAGAGATACATATACAAGCTTATATATACATGTACATCCTATAATTTATTTGAGTGAATTTTTTATTTTTTTGTATTATTTGTAACAGAAGAAAGGTTTTTTTTTTCTTGCTGACCCCTCCCCCTTTTCTTTGTCTTTTTTTTCAAAACACCTTTCACATTCTACATGTTCTACAAACATAACTCTATATTGTGTGTAGACCCGATGTTATTGTGTACCAAATGATGAAAATTATTTTATATGTACATGTGAAAGTGTTGAAATAAAAAAAAAAATAAAAAAAAAAAAAGATTTCATTTAAGTCTGATAATTCTAAATTTGCTACATTTAGTTTCTTTTTCTTTATTTGTCACAATACATTTCAAGATGAAATCACATTAACATCAAATAGTGATTAGTCTCTTTATCTTTCAATCAAACATATCTAAGATCGGGTTTTCTTTTGAAATAAACGAATTTCATTACAGGACATTGTGCAAAGTGCGGTTTGTTCACTTCCCGCTGTATCATGTCTCTCTCGCCTAAGTGTAAAGATATGAAGATTATCTTTACTAATAAGGATATTGTTGTTTGTGAAGCTTTTAAAAGGTTTTCCTGTAAATAATATACTCATTTCTCGAAAGACACACTCTAACAATCGTTTCTCACTCCTTGTTTCTGTGTCGTTCCTGTAATATACAATAATGTCTGGTAAGTGTAACTGTTACATTATAATTATTATATGTTTGCATACATTATCAATTACATAGTATTTTGACTTATTTTTTCTGACCAATTGTTACTCTTTTGTTTATGTACTTAATTTGCCCATCAATGCATAGGGCTCAAGGAAGTATGACAGGGGGTACTCCCACTAGGCAAAAGATAAAGGGTTCGAAATATTGTCATCCTCATATGTTGTAATGTTTGTATTTTTTACGACATCGATCACTGTTCTTTTCTCATTTTAGAAGAAAAATTATTAAATCTCAAATGTATTTTCAGGAAAAGCGAATGAAAGCACAGCTGCAGGATTTGTATTTTTTTTTATTGAAAATTAATAAAAAGATACATATTAGGTTTTCGAAAACCACTTAAACAAAATTATTTTGTTTATATTTAAATAGTATGTAATTCCTTTCTTCTACTTCAGTTGTTAAATAAAAGCTTATGCTTATATGACAGGAATTAAATAGAAACTGTTGCTATGCTTGCTAACATTAAATTGTTTTTCATTAGCCTCAATAATTTCATTTTATTTGTGTTGGAGAGGACAATCTAAGTTGGCATAACTTGTGTTCAATCCCATTGATTGTGATCAATAAATTATGTTTAAATCAATAGCTTAAACCAAAACATCGTTTAATATACCTATTGTTTGTACATAGAACATGTTCTTTTGTATTGAGTGCGTAGTTAATCTACTACGGAAACGTTAACTCCATACAGGTAAAACCATTTCTTTTTACTTTAAGATGCAAGTTCAGTTTGGAAGAGGTGGCAGAGAAGCGCCACGGCAGCAAAAAATATGACAAGGATATATATTACAGATATAAAGGGGACTGATACTGTAGAGACAAAGGCGTCGGGCATGGCGGCTCCTACCTGAAAAAATACAAAGAATCAGGACGGTCTATTTCATTTGAAGCATCTATTGCGTTTGATGAAACTAAAAAAGGCTTTGTAGAGATGACAGGAAAACACAATTCAGGACAGAACAATACATTCCGATAAGCAAAATGTCAACTGTAAAGTAATAAAAAGGAAAAGTAAAACTAATCCTCAAAACTACAAAGACGTTCCAGATAGCAAGATGTCAGCTACTATATATTTAAAAAAATAACTTTAAAGAGTTAAAAAGATAAAGCTGTTGTTGTGATAAACTATCATTTGATTTAATGGGCCAAAATGTAAATTAACAATGTTTTTCTCTGTGTCTTTAGATTGAAAGATCTTGTGTAAAGTGTCTGAAATATCCTTCTAATGGTTTGTCTTCTCATTTTTGAGTCCCTATCGAGCTTCCAGTACACATTTTTCTCGAGGCTGTCAATATAAGAATGTACATGAAACGACAAGTGCGTTAAATTCTAATCATCGACACTTGCTACAACTATAGGAATTGTACTGCATCCTCCAGAATTATTATACTTTGAATTGACAACGGATTTTTTCGTTATTTAGCGATCATGACAGGGAGCACATTGCGGGTGTGACCGGTCAGCAGGGAATGCTTACTTCCCCCATGGCACCTTATCCCACCTCTTACGTTTCGGAGGCCCGTGTTTGCTCTATTTTGTATTGTTTTATGGACTTTGATATTTAATACTGTTCGTTATCTCCATATCCTTATCATAAGTAAGCTAAAATTAGTTTAAATATGTAAACTATGTCTACGATGGTTAACACCTGAATATAGATATATATAAAAAAAAACATAGCTGTTTACAAAAAAAAAAATTAATAATTTCTCCTACAAGTAGGCACAATAAATTTGAAGAAAACGATCTCGGATGGTGAAAAATGTCAATTATATTACACTTGTTTCTTTAATTTTCAAACAGTTTGATATAGGATTTATCTTTGAAAAAGTTAATATTTATTTGTGGAATTATATAGTTTTTGTCAGCATAATCAGATCTTTGTGATATGCAGAATATAGATTGTTGACAATGTAAAAACGGTTATTAAAGTTTCATAACTCTGCCTTCATTGAGCTTCAAGACAACAAAATTCCGGGTATTTGTCCTTTGTCTACTGAAGTATTTAACCAGTATTCATAATCAGAATCCGAGTCTTACAACTCAGATAAGGCCGAGTTGTAAAAGGTCACTGTTCCGTTTCTAAATGAAACACACTGCCTTCCTCTTGTCCCATAGAAAGATTTAACCCAGTAGGAATTACTAGTGGTTATTGTATATCGTTTATTTGGAACCAGTCGTACTGGTCTATTTAGGAACACTTCGTGTATCTTATCACGTGAGTGCTGAAACACGTGGGTATCCACACTGGCTATGCTTGCTTTCTCATGATCGAACACGTCCACAGAGACCACCTGAGTCTCGTACTCCTCCTTTGGGGTATAGACACACACGCCATGAAGAGTTGCTGGAACACTGCATTCAAATGCTATTTCATTTTTATCATCAGAAGCCTGTCTTTCTCGAAGGGTTTTACAAAATCTCAAAACTTGTCTGTAATTTCTTGAAGCTGTCTCAAACATAGATTGTCCCTTTTCACCGTCATTTCTGCGAAAATTATATAAAAACACGTCGATGACCTCGTCAGCATCAAGCAATTCTGAGCTGGCTACCTTTTTCTCAAAATAATCAGAATCCATGGCAGGGAAGCTTATTGACCTTATAACATCTCCCAAAATAATTTTCTTGTTTTTATCAGTTATTGCTAAGCCTTTCCGCGAGCATTCAGCTTCTGCCCAATATAGAGCATGTTCAAATAACAGCTCTTCCTTAATGTTAAAAGTTTCAATGCTAAGAATTGTCCCCAAACAGCCTCTACAAATGTTTCCAAAGGATTCTGATAAAAGGACCCCTTTTATGTTCGTTACTAAAAATTTCACACATTTGGTTTTTAAGTTTATTAATCCATAGGTATGGGCCTCTTCCAGTATCCCACAAACATTTTCGATGTCAATTTTATCTTCCATGAATATTTCACACCTTTTAGTTAATTTATCAACACAATATTTCCGCGCAATATAAAGAATAGATGTGACATTTTTGTACGTTAATTGGACATCATCTGTGTAAATATATCTGAAAGGAACAAAACAAACATTTTCTTTTATATTTATATATTTAAAACATACATTTGGATGCAAAAATCTCGTATGAATTAACGGATTCTATGTAATAAACTGATTTTTGTCATACTGAAGAAATTGCTGAAAGGTTTTTTTTTCGATATCTGTAATAACAAATCGTCCCTTTTCAGCTAGTGGGCCTTCAAATGAGGCATAAAATACCGGGCTACGAGAACAGAGAACCAGTTTATGGGCGTGGACTGCCTCCATGCTTGAGCCCACATAAAGTGTGACGTCACAGAATAATTCATTATTGAACACGTGTTTCAAGCACTCAGCTAGACTTTTGTCGCACTGCCAGGCATAATCCTCCATTATGAACTATTTCTACAATAAATTTAAAAAGACTGTATGATAAAAAAGAGTTCAATGAGGATAATCACAAGTTTCAAAGATATTTAATTATTAACCTTTGATCAAACCCTGTGTCTATTTGTTAAAACCAAGAAAAAATCTTTAAGTATGTTTGTGCTTGGTTCAGTCACCACAACACAGTATTGATTTACTTCTTATTTTGAGATCCGTATTTTCCATTTACACGTTTTGTGTTGTTGAAATTATTAATCCTCCTTGCATTCTAAACAAGTTCGTTTTACTATCTGCTTCCCTAAGAGTATGATATCCAAATAATCTTTCAGTGTCCATGAAAATGTTATTTAAAGGGGTGATATTTTATCTTTTGACCAAAATTATTGAAGATTGATTGCACTAAAAACAAGAGGCCATGGGCCACAACGCTCACCTGAGAAGCTTTGAACATTCTGTTCTTTACTAGATTTCCTCCTTGAAATAAATAATGCATCCCCACCCTACCCCACTGATCATAATTTAGACATTTTGAAATCTACACTACCCAAGGATCCTTCCATGTGCACATACGTTTCAGCTTTTCTGGCCCAGTGGTTCTTGAGAAGAAGATTTTCAAAGATTTTTCCTATATATTTCTATGTAAAACTTTGATTTCCCATTGTGGCCCCGGCCTTCCCCCGGGGGTCATGATTTGAACAATTTAGAATCTACACTACCCCAGGATGCTTCCATATAAGTTTCAGCTTTTCTGACTTAGTGGTTTCTTGAGAAGAAGATTTTTTAATGACCCCTCCCTATTTTTGTCTTTTCTTGATTATCTCCCCTTGTGAGGGAACTTGGTCCTTTATTTTAACAATTTAAATTCCCTTTTACCCAAGGATGCTTTGTACCAAGTTTGACATTTTCGATTTGATTCCAGAATCCATGGAATAAATTAATTTCAACCAAAATTTGCTGAGTGAATTCTTGTGTGAAGGAAGTTAAAGTATGTTCAAATAAAGATCCAAACCCTCTCTCAAGGGAAGATGATTAAAGAGCAATGAAATAAATAACGGCGTCTTTGAAAAGAACATATTAATAATCACTGAGTTAGAAAGGGGAAGTTTACATATGAACATGTAGGAAAAATCTCTAGAATGAAGGATATGGAGATAACGAACAGTATTCAATCTCAAAGTCCATAAAACAATACAAAATAAGAACAGAGCAAACACGGACCCCCTTAACATCAGAGGTGGGATCAGGTGTCATAGAGGAGCAAGCATCCCCCTGCCGACCAGTCACATCCTCCATGTGCTCCTTGTCTTTATCAGGAAATAACGGAAAAAATCCCTCGTCAATTCAGTGTATAAATAATGAACTAACAATTGGTATGAAAAACGTCAGTCAGCATTTGACTCAATGATAAATTGTATTTGCTGACAAGGTCATTGTATCGACCATAGAACTTACGAAATGATGACTTTAAACGAGACTGCGGATATTCTTGTTTCGTCAACTTGCTTGTCAATAATTTACCTCGTTTTAAAATTGTTCATACGTAGAGCATGTTCTTGCGTATCGAATCAACTGAGATATATATACTCCGTATGAAGGTGAGGAAGGTATATTTCTGCATAAGTAAGGGAAGTTGACGATAGAAAATTTAAAGTCATCACGTTTATCATATAGCAAATATATAATATTTTTCTCAAAAATGGAAAAATCATGGTGGCGAGGAATTTGTTTTCTATAAACCATCTCAAGAAGATCATTCATGAATATTAATATTGAAATTGAAGTATCATCATGTAGTGCAGATTCAAGATAGAAAAGAATCTTAAAATATCTTCCAAGACAGCAAAGACATGGTTATCATAGTTTATAAAAGCATCTTCAGTTAAAAGACACATGGAAATATTAACGTGTGCTTTAGTTGCAAGTTTGTAAAAATCATAACCCCTGAGTAAGGGCAGGGCCACCATGACCGATCAATTATTTTTTATATAGGAATACATTAAAAATATATTTAAAATTATCAAGCCATTATTACCGGTATTCATATAGAAACAACCTCAGTTAATGTAGATTCAAGTTTTGGAAAAAATGCCTCTTTCTGTCCTCTGGAGATTTAAAAAAGGTTAAACAACTTATATTTTTTCAAAGTTTGAGTAGTACACTGTAATATCTGTTAAAGAAACCATTAAAACCTTATTCTAAGACTGTTGAAATCTTGTATCAAAATACATTGAGATTTTATTGGACAAAACCTAATTCTAGCTGTCTTTCTCAAAGACTAGTACAAGAACCCCAAAGATGATGAGAAAAATAATAAACAATTGAACACAATTTACAATTTGAGAATATCCTTGAGTCAATGAGAATATCATTCAGTCAATTGAGTCAAAAGCTGACTGACGTTTTTCATAAGAAGTATTAGTCCATTAATTATACTAATGAATTGATGACGGATTTTTTCGCTATTTCCCGATCATGGCAAGGAGCACATGGCGGGTGTGACCGGTCGGCAGGGAATGCTCACTCATCCATGGCATCTAATTCTACCTCCGATGTTTAGGAAGTCCGTGCTTGCTCTGCTATTTTGCATTGTTTTATAGACTTTTGATCTGGAATACTGTTCGTTATCTTCCTATGTATCATTTCATCACCATTCATGCAGATGATAACTTACCTTGGAGCGCTGTATAGTTTTTTCCTCATGTTGTCATTGATAACCAAGTAAACCCGAGTTAGTTACCACTTAATAAAGGCTTGAAAAGAGAAACATATACCAATCAGAGGCATAATGTAAATAGGTTAATAAATAACACTGACATAACTTATATTCATATCATGCTGATAAGCATTGGTATCTAAGCTGGATTCAAGAAAATCTTATTTCTCTAAAAGTGTAATTTTTTCCCTTTTATAGGGTACAAATGCCATCTTTCATAAAACCTTTTCTAAGACTTCCAACAACCTTGAATCTTATAAAGATGAATAATATGAAAATTGTTGCATGAAAAAAAATAATATTAAATTAAATATCAATTTTTGGAGTTATCCTTCCTGACTGAGGATCGGATATCCTTAAAGATGACTTATTTGAGTTACTGAAGATGATGAAGGCCATAAGTAAAGAGAAGTAACTCTTTAATTGTGACAAAAATATTTCATATTTGATATATTTTTAAAACTAACTTATTTGCATTATGCTATTGAGTCTCTCTCTCTCTCTCTCTCGAGCTATCTAAGACCGCGGAACATTAACTGGCAATATTTGAAATATACAGCTTACGTCGTTTCTATCTGTTACAATCAAAACATTCAGTGATAGACAACGAAATGAGCGGGTACAATTCGACCCGGACGTTTGGAAAACATGGGATTGAAATTGCAGATCAAAATTCATTTTCAATCCACCTGAGCTGTTTTCAAAGCAAAGAGTGAATGTACGATCCAAAAATCAACTATATTTTAACTCCCAAATGCATACTGTTTGAGGTTCACATTAATATGAGTTTTAGCTTATAATTTTAAGAACGCTAAAGATCATACAAGACAATATATTTTTCAGGAGATATTTGATTCTAGAAAGGGGGGGGGGGTAAAAAATTGTCGAGTCAGGTCATGGCTTAACATGAAAATATATTTTATTTCTAGGATTATAAGAGCGCTTGAGTTTTATACTTATTCTCACTGAAAACTGTCGGACAACTTTATTTGAAAATCGCCCCCTCCCCCTCCCCACCACTACCACCACCAACACAAAGATATACATATATTTACACAACAAAAATTAAATATTTGTCCCTTAAATATTTATTCATTTAAAACACTGGACAAAAAAATTCAAACTGTACCAAAATTAAAATTATTTGTCTTCTGGGTCAATCAGTAATAATTTAATTTCACTTGTATCAAGCAATTTCATTGGCTGAATCATTCAGAGGAACATATAATATTTTGGATAACATAACTTACCTACGTCACAATGAGTTACGTCAAAAAGTATGACTCCGCTTAATGTTACTTTAAAATTATGCTATATTTGAAACCATTTCTCCGGAGGAAAAATTGTCTCATTGTCTACACTGAAATTAAATTATAAGGAATCAAGCTTATTTCAACTTATGTTATACGATATAATATAACTTGGGGCAGTTTACGCTTTTTTTATAAACCGCTTCGCGGTTTATAAAGCGTAAACTGCCCCAAGTTATGTCATATCGTATAACATAAGTTGAAAATAGCTTCATTCCTTAAATAATGTGCCTTCTAGCGTAGCCGAGGTAGATTGAAAATGAATTTCGATCTGCAATTTCAATCCCATGTTTTCCAAACGTCCGCGTCGAATTGTACCCGCCAATTTCATTGTCTATCACTGAATGTTTTGATTGTAACAGATAGAAATGACGTAAGCTGTATATTTCCAATTTTGCCAGTTAATGTTCCTCGGTATTAGTTTGAAAATCATAAAGTGGAGATCGCTTATGCTTAAGGTTTCGATATGAAGGAGAAAGAATTAAATAAAAATTTGCATTGAAAATTATTTCATTGCAAAGAAAAAGTACACATGATCATGATGATATAATTACTTACCTCTACGTTCGCGCAATGTAAATAACACCCCGGTTGAAAAAACCCAAAGTTAGACACTGCATAGTAAACAGAGAAGGAAGAATAAATACCACGTACTCATCATTCCCTCTAAATAACAATTTATAGACCTGAAAATATAAACAAACAGGTAAGAAACAATCAATATGCCATAAAATCACGCTTAACATATATGTGCGTAGTAAACATCGATATACAAATTGTTCAAATGTCATAAAATTCCTCTTGTAAGAATTTTAAAAATAAGCTTTAAACGATGCACCTCACGTACACCTTGGACTATTACGCATCTGACCATGCTGCGCTTAGGTCACAAACTAGACCATTGTTTATGATCGATGAAATATTTTTACCTGAAAAACTGAAAAGTTACCTATTTTTGAAGCTACGGGAAAATGTTTGTTCTTTTAGGGTTATACTGCGCCTCAATTTTACTGATTTATATAGTGTGCCCCTATGGGATATTTTGGGCATAGCTATTAAATAACTTTAAATTCATTCAAAGATTAAGTAAAAGCATATCAAAGCGCTCAAATTGTAAGAAATGGATAGAGCTGTTTTTTTTAAAGTAAGTTAAATTTTACTTGAACGTTTGCTCTTTCTTTGTTCTGGGTTTCCTCGAGTAAACTTACAAATCAATAAACAAAAAGGTATCAATTAAGCATGCATGAAATGCAATTCAAAACAAACGTTAATTTACTACCTTTCTTAATCGACCGGAAAAACTGCTGAAATGTGATAATTAATCCTGTTGTTGTTCTGTGTAATGTTTAAAGTGTAGTGTTAAAGACTTCAGTTGGAATATATGGTGGTATAAATATCCTTTTTTGTATTTATCATTATTTCATATGTAACATGTGAGAATTTAACTTAACTACATGAAAATATTCACATTTAATAAACCATTTTTGGGGATAGGATTCTATGATTCTACTAAAGAAAAAGAAAACAAAGTCTTATCATTTTGGCAATTGTAATTTCTTTTCAAATATGTCTATTAAAGATAACCCAACATTCAAAATTCTGATGAAAGAACACCAAAAATCAATAAAAACCGAGCAACAGGTCTCAAATTAACAGACCTACTTGGAGTGTGACATTATACCAAAAGGTTTCAAGATAAACGTTACGCTTAACATAGGGCCAATCTCCAAACGCTTTCAGGAACGCTGGGACGTTATTACAAGGAGATGTTCTAAACAATTGATGTCACTCTGTCTTTCTTGGGATATCCACAAGTTAGGACAATTGAAGAGTGAGATCGAGTCCTTAGAATCATCATCATAGATCACAATTCATATGATTAAATATCCCCACTACATGATTTTTCTTTCATTATTCTTTATTAAGTAAAGTTACGCCATTTTGAGAGAATGAAATAATGTACGATTTACTGATTGTTGTAATTAATTAGCATAATTAATTCGTTCAATTATGTAAATCGCACTTCACCCGAGTATACCCAATAGACTGGACGCATTTCATAGCGGTCCGAATTTCTTTCTTTATTAGTGTTCTTTAAAATTTCCAACTCAACATGTAATTATGTATGTAAATATCTAGTGTTTAGTAGTTTAGTAGTAGTGCTAGTTGTTTTTGTTTCTCTTTTTCCTTTGTTCTTATGACTTTTTAACTTTTTTCTTTGTCCTGAGGAAGGGACAGGGCGTCCCGAAAATTTGACAATTTTTATTGTTCGTGTCGTTGGTCATTTTTAGTGTATATATATATATATATATATATATATATATATATATATATATATATATATATATATATATATATATATATATATATATATAGAAAGCACAAAGAAATTCACTTTTACATGGATACCCACTTCCGCCCCAGCCCGGGGTTGAACTCTCGACCTTCGGAATCTGTTTCCTAGCAGCTTTACAACACCTACAACAACAACAGTTGTTGTAAAATGTGCTTTATAAATAATAATTAATTTCATTACAACATGTATTGGTAACAATCCTCTGTTAAAAACTAATGTCCAAATAACTGTATCTCACTTCTATTCTCAATGACCGTGTAGTGTAGGGCAGCGCCGCGAGAATTCCATCGGCATCGAAAGCAAGTTTTTTGACTTGCCTAGATAGCCGAGCGGTCTAGCGCGCTGTTCCTGCACTGCTAGGAGACAGATTCCGAAGGTCGAGAGTTCAACCCCGGGCTGGGGCGGAAGTGGGTATCCATGTAAAAGTGAATTTCTTTGTGCTTTCTATATTAATATTTCTTCACTTTGGGCAGTTATGTTAGTTTAAGAGTTGTTGTAAAATGTGCTTTATAAATAATAATTAATTTCATTACAACATGTATTGGTAACAATCCTCTGTTAAAAACTAATGTCCAAATAACTGTATCTCACTTCTATTCTCAATGACCGTGTAGTGTAGGGCAGCGCCGCGAGAATTCCATCGGCATCGAAAGCAAGTTTTTTGACTTGCCTAGATAGCCGAGCGGTCTAGCGCGCTGTTCCTGCACTGCTAGGAGACAGATTCCGAAGGTCGAGAGTTCAACCCCGGGCTGGGGCGGAAGTGGGTATCCATGTAAAAGTGAATTTCTTTGTGCTTTCTATATTAATATTTCTTCACTTTGGGCAGTTATGTTAGTTTAAGAGTTGTTGTAAAATGTGCTTTATAAATAATAATTAATTTCATTACAACATGTATTGGTAATAATCCTCTGTTAAAAACTAATGTCCAAATAACTGTATCTCACTTCTATTCTCAATGACCGTGTAGTGTAGGGCAGCGCCGCGAGAATTCCATCGGCATCGAAAGCAAGTTTTTTGACTTGCCTAGATAGCCGAGCGGTCTAGCGCGCTGTTCCTGCACTGCTAGGAGACAGATTCCGAAGGTCGAGATTTCAACCCCGGGCTGGGGCGGAAGTGGGTATCCATGTAAAAGTGAATTTCTTTGTGCTTTCTATATTAATATTTCTTTACTTTGGGCAGTTATGTTAGTTTAAGAGTTGTTGTAAAATGTGCTTATATATATATATATATATATATATATATATATATATATATATATATATATATATATATATATTGTAACGAGACCGAGGGTATCGTGTAATAAACTCGTGGGCCGCTATTAGTTTTCTGGTCACTTGGTCGAGATTTGATGGTTCCGTTGGTCACAGTTTATGTAATGGTTAATGACCAGTTTTTGGTCACTTAATTGGTTTAATGGAATTACCAACTTTTGGTCACTTAATTGATTAACGGAATTACCAACTTTTGGTCACTTGTTTGGTTGACGTTATGACCAACTTTTGGTCACTTCTTTGGTTGACGTAATGACCAACTTTTGGTCACTTCTTTGGTTGACGTAATGACCAACTTTTGGTCACTTCTTTGGTTGACGTAATGACCAACTTTTGGTCACTTATTTAGTTGACGTAATGACCAACTTTTGGTTACTTCTTTGGTTGACGTGATGACCAATTTTTAGTCACATTAAATAATGTTTGTTAGGAATAACACTTGTTTAAAGTTTATAACATTTATTAAGATGATCAAATGGTCCACTCATAAACACACAAAATTGGTACACTGTAACTTGGTTGGTACAACGTTATTTGGTTAACAAAAAGGTGACCAACCGATGGTCAATCCAGGACGTCCCTAATAACTTGGTTCCCTTAATGGTTTCGTATACATAGACTTGGTACCGTCTTATAACCGAAGTATACGGAGTCGTTCCCCAAAGTGACTTAGGTCACTTTTCCCTTACCAGGGAAGGCTGTGTGCTCCGAGTCGCTCCCCACAGCCGACTGAAGTCTACACACAAAACAGCTGGTTTATATAGACAAAAGTTGTTATGATGACGTAAGAGACAATCAGATACCTATTACGTCACAATCAATGCAATCAATACTATAAGTTAGCGGGTTTTAACCATCAAACTTACCTACAAAATAAATAACGTTGTACCCATATAAAACGTACAAAATACACAAAATTGTCATTAAATTATACATGTTAAATTAATAAAGTCATTAAATCGATTATTGTTAATTTCTTTCGTTAACTGTTCATTGACAATTATTTACGGAGTTTATAAACATCGGGTTCAAGTTCCATATATTCCAAACTTGTAAACAAGAGTTAACCCGAATTTCACAGGTACACTTTGTAAAACGTAACATTACCCCCTTCTTAAGTCGAAACGTCCTCGTTTCGGGGTATTTTATCAATGACTAATACAAGTCCACTGGTAAAGTCTTTCGAGATACGCGTTACACGGATATAATGTCATCTGCCTCACCACGAAACAGCTTCATCTGGTTATGATGCACATATTTTGGTTTCTCTGCTGCAGACTTTCTCACTTTGAATACCGAATCGGACACAGCACGTAACACGGTGTAAGGCCCATTCCAATGAACGTTCAGTTTAGGACATCTTCCTTTGGTCCTTGACTTTGACGCAATCCACACACATTGTCCAGGGGTGTACTGAATCTGGTTTGACTTTGTGCCATACTTTCGTTTCTGGTTCTTGGTTGCTTGTATCCATCGGGTGCAATAATCTGAACTGGTAACAACGTCCTTGTTACCCTTCTTGGTCCATGGTAAAGGACCAAGGATGTCGATGTCCACTTGTTCCAGTGATTTCCTAACTAAATACTGACCCGGTTTTCCTGTAGATCTGGCTGCCCTAGGTGGATTCTTCTTTGCTTCACCAACGGTACAGTCTCTGGTATGTTTCTCAGCGTCGTTTGTCTCCTTCTTGTCACAAGGTTCACATGGTCGTCGGTCACCATTATCAGGTTGTACAGCTTCTTGTACGGAAATGTTGAACACAGGATTGTGTTCAGTCTTGAGGTCACATGGTAATTTATTCTTTCCGAATGTAAGAGTTCCTTCACCCAAATTCAATTGACAATTATGCTGTTTCAGAAAATCAAGACCTAAAATCATATGTGACTCAACGTCAGCGACGACCACTTTATGTTCCGTAACTTCACCATCAATACCAATTTGAAGTTCAGCCTGACCTTCTGGTACAACTAAATCACCGTTTGCCATTTGTAAGTTACTACGGCTTGGATATAATTTAGGTCTCACACATCTTTCTATCTCGTAATATTTCTTTGGGTGGATAACTGTTATAACTGAACCCGTGTCAATGACACAATTAATTTTTACATTGTTAACAAGCACATCAATTGTTAATAAGTTGGTACTGCGAGTATTTGAGTTCTTTATCCCAAAAACATGTGGCCTTTTCTGTTTTGTAGTTGACGTTTGGCCGCCGACGTCAACTACTGTGCGTTTCCCTGGTTCTCAGGTTCTCTGGTCGTCACGTCCTTTACGTACTCTGGTTTTCTTTGGTTTCTGTCTTTTTCACTTTTTAGGTGCCGTTGAAGTAACCTGCATTCTCTTTTGATGTGACCATTTTTCTTACAGTAAAAACAGGGACCTTTCTTGTAAAACTTCTTATCTGTGTTTTGGTTAATCATGGTTACTAGGTCGGTTTCGTCATTATTCCTGTCGGTATATGCTGGTTCCTCTGTCTGCATACGTACTGCAACTTTATTTCGTCTTCCCCGTGCTTGTTGAAAGGCTTCATACTCCAATGCCAGTCGCACTGCATCTTCTAGGTCTATAGCTTTTCCTTGAAACACTGCCCATTCCATTTTTTGGTCGTTTAAACTTCCGATGAACGAATCTTTGGTTATCTGGTCGCGGAAACTTAGGGGTGCGTTCGGGTATGACATCCTCGTAAGTCGCTTTATGTCTTGCATTAATTCTGTGATCGTTTCGTTTTTCTTCCGTATTCGGCTCTTTAGTTGCGTCTTGTAGATTTCTGTTTGATTTTCTGGGTCAAATCTTGCTGCTAGTGCGGTAACAAGGTGACGAAAATTATACCGATATTCTGGTAGTAGGTCACTCAAAACGCTTAATGCTGGGCCGCGTAGACTGGTAACTAACTCTAATGCCTTTGTTTCCTCATTCCAGTGGTTCAATTGGGCGATCAGGTCGAAATGCACTATATAGCCGTTCCAGTTCATGGTACCATCGAACGTAGCTGGTTTTCTCCCTTTAGGTTCCAGGGTATGTCTGAATCCGTGGTCATGAGCTTGTCTTGTGTGACCATAATTTGGTACATCGTAATCGAAATTGCGCATGGTCGGCTGAAATTCGTAGACCCTAGCATTGGTAGTATAACTTTGTGGTACCGTCGGGTTTGACCAACTTGTCCTTGTATGTTCATAATTACGAACTTCATCACATGAATTTTGTAGAGACGTATTTCTGTATGTTCGATGTTCACTGCACATTTGGTCATCTTCAGACGTAGTACTATTACCGGACTGCACGCAATTTTGGTTTACATATTTGTCATTAGCACTCGTTGGTCTCACTTGAGATTGTAATTGGTTCATCTGGGACTTCAACATTTTTAATTCTTGTAGAATTATGTGTAGACTGTCGTTGGTACATGTGTTGACTGCGCTGCCGTCTCCTATCTGGTCGTTGTTATTAACCCGCAAAAGAACTTCTTTGCTTGGAGTACCATCAATAAACTGTAGTTCTTTTGGTTCTGTATTATGGTCACTTTCCTCAACCAATTTTTCGTTCCTCGACATCTTTGTAATAGTTTAGGTTCACACTTCACAGAATAGCGGATCCCACCGCTGCCACCAATGTAACGAGACCGAGGGTATCGTGTAATAAACTCGTGGGCCGCTATTAGTTTTCTTGTCACTTGGTCGAGATTTGATGGTTCCGTTGGTCACAGTTTATGTAATGGTTAATGACCAATTTTTGGTCACTTAATTGGTTAATGGAATTACCAACTTTTGGTCACTTAATTGATTAACGGAATCACCAACTTTTGGTCACTTGTTTGGTTGACGTTATGACCAACTTTTGGTCACTTCTTTGGTTGACGTAATGACCAACTTTTGGTCACTTCTTTGGTTGACGTAATGACCAACTTTTGGTCACTTATTTAGTTGACGTAATGACCAACTTTTGGTTACTTCTTTGATTGACGTGATGACCAATTTTTAGTCACTTTAAATAATGTTTGTTAGGAATAACACTTGTTTAAAGTTTATAACATTTATTAAGATGATCAAATGGTCCACTCATAAACACACAAAATTGGTACACTGTAACTTGGTTGGTACAACGTTATTTGGTTAACAAAAAGGTGACCAACCGATGGTCAATCCAGGACGTCCCTAATAACTTGGTTCCCTTAATGGTTTCTTATACATAGACTTGGTACCGTCTTATAACCGAAGTATACGGAGTCGTTCCCCAAAGTGACTTAGGTCACTTTTCCCTTACCAGGGAAGGCTGTGTGCTCTGAGTCACTCCCCACAGCCGACTGAAGTCTAAACTCAAAACAGCTGGTTTATATAGACAAAAGTTGTTATGATGACGTAAGTGACAATCAGATACCTATTACGTCACAATCAATGCAATCAATACTATAAGTTAGCGGGTTTTAACCATCAAACTTACCTACAAAATAAATAACGTTGTACCCATATAAAACGTACAAAATACACAAAATTGTCATTAAATTATACATGTTAAATTAATAAAGTCATTAAATCAATTATTGTTAATTTCTTTCGTTAACTGTTCATTGACAATTATTTACGGAGTTTATAAACATCGGGTTCAAGTTCCATATATTCCAAACTTGTAAACAAGAGTTAACCCGAATTTCACAGGTACACTTTGTAAAACGTAACAATATATATATATATATATATATATATATATATATATATATATATATATATATATATATATATATATATATATATATATATATATATATATTCAAAATATTCCACGTGCTCTTTTGTTTGTTTGGTTCTAATTTTTTAAGAGATAAAAAAAAAATAAATGCAAGACTTATTAACAATGGTCGTTACTTTTGTTGGGATAAAAAGTTTATTAAATAGTTATAATATAAATAAAACTGCAATGATAATCAATTTTAACTTTAACCTTATAAAAAAAGTCTTTAACGTACATCATTTTTTAGAGCGCAGTTTACACAATTTCACATGTTTTTGCACGAGATATATCGAATCATACATGTCTTCATTTTTCAATTCTGTAGAAATAGATGACATTTGGCACGTTAAAGGACTTTAAGGTGTTTTTCTTAAAGAATGGGCATTGCTAAATAACTGAATTTTAAGAAGCATATCTCGCATAAAAATGAATATGAAGTTTTCAACATAATGATACTGATATTTTTTATATTGTGTAGCATGTTTGTGTGTCAAAAGACAACATCGTTACTTGTTGAGGGCTAGTGAATCATTGACTCAAACAATGAAAACATCTAATTTAATTAAGTTTAAATTTGTGTTATTGATGACCTCCATTACTTCACATATTGTCTTAAAGAAAATGATCTAATTGACAAGAACTCAGTATATATTTAGTTCAATGAAATTTTAATAATTTTAAAAAGTGTGTAACTAAGCATGAGGATGGGCGGGGGGGGGGGCACACACAAGGCACTGCATTACAATTGTTTACTGACTGTGAAAATGCATCTAAATGAATATGCACACACTCGGGTTTTTTTTTTCTTTGATTACAAAAGTAATTTTTGTTAACAAAAGCATGTCTACATATTGAAGATCTACTCATGAACCTAAATGCGCATTCATACATGGCCTGAAATTACAGTGATGGTTCTACGGAGCTGGTGCAGATTGTCTCATTTTCCCAATCTTTTCCGAAATTATGTCCTCATATTCTCGTAAATCCTTAATCCATATATGGATCAACCAGGGCGGAACAACTGTCATGACGTCAGACTTCATTTTGACCTCACTACCATATTTTTTTTCATGTGCTGCCTTATCTGTACTGCGTAATTAATGATGTTTAACCTATTTGTTTTACTTACATTAACATTACTCATTCTGTTACTTTAACATGCATTTAAAAGTTTGTTATTTCCTTGAGGGTTAATTAGAGAGCATCACAATAAGATTAAGTCACAAGAATACTGAAATTCAAACTCAGCTGTTAAATTAAGATGGTACTAATGCTAGAGATGTCAGTTTCAAAACTAGCTTTTAGTTTTTTGTAAAGAAATTTTAACATATCAGAAATGTTTTCTTGTGGCATTCACATGTGAAACTTAATTCAAAATTTTACATGTACATGTATTCGTATCAGATAGTTGCTTCTTGCATTCATTTAAACCAGGTTAAACTCGATTGTCAAACTCGATCTCAAAATACAGGTACATTTACTATAGGATTATATAGAAAAATGCCAATTTTTCGCACTTTAAAGGGACTTATACAAATACTACAACAGATTTTTTTTGCTCAAACTATAATATATGTTGAGTAATTTCATTTATTTATTACTTTTTCTTTTATATCATTTTTGTAACCCTTTCTTCAAGAACTTCACTTTATCATAAAGTCAAAAACACATTTTTACGACGTCAATCTACCTATCAATAAAAATCGTTTTAAAAATCAGTTATATATAAAATTGTATTCAAAGTTTTCAACCGATAATCTCTAGATCGTATCTAAAAAACATGATTAAGTGAGAAAAATGATTTAAAACAGTAAATACGCTTCATTTTACTATAATTTGCGAAATATTGCGCAATAGAAACCCCAGTCGGCCCCCTAAAACAATTTTTTTGCTGAATTTTAACATTTTATCTTTTCACCTAAATTAACGTATTATCGAGGTATTTTTCCAAAACTGAAATTGTTGAGTTATCAATCAGAGAATTCTAATATAAACATTAACTCTAATAAAATGGTCAAAATAAATTTGCTTTTTGTAAATTGTATAGGTTATACACTATTGACAATTCGGTCTATCATAGTTGCAAACACATAAAATACAATATATTTACACCCTTGAACATTGTGCATTTGATTTTAAAACTTTCTAAAGAATTTGCCACCTATATAGTAGATATAAAATTTATAAGTTATTACAAAATGTTGAAGTTATCAATTATAAGGCTATCAGTAGTCTCAGCAACTGACTATTAGCCTGGCGGAAAATGATCCCAAAAAAAATCTATAGAAATCTTTTCATTCTTTATTTATGTACATATGATGTGAAATTCGTAGGCTACAAATTATTGGAAAGGGAATCATTTCAAAATCATGCTTTGATCTCGACAAATTGCCGTATACAATTATGTGTATTCCTTCAATCAATCTATGTGTAATAAGTATATAGTATACGGGGTAATAAAACATTCAAGATAATATTGCATCACAGATTATGGGACACTATGGGCATCTTGATCTAAGATCCTAATGTGACCTATGTTATATTTCAATTTTTAGAGAGTCATAATTGGGCACAATACACACATAAACACAAACAAAATTTATTTATATTTCCAGGAAAGAAGAAATTACACCAAACTTTGCTTCGCTGTGTTATGTCTAGGGGGTTGTAGAAATAAGATTAAAAAAAATAAAAGTATTGAATGTATAAAAGTCATACAAAACAACTGTCTTAAATATGAACTGAACAAATTAAAAGTTATATTTAGATTATTTGAAGTCTGTGAGAATTAGTTTTTGAAAATCTCATGCTATCAAAAAAATCACATTTTCAATACTTTGATTTGATTAGAACTCAGTTTGATAAATGACTACAATTTATCCATTTCTGTGCCTGACAGTATATGAAGGATACTAGTATGTAGAATCTATGAGTGGAATTCCTAAATATAATCTTCCTGAAATCAAAGAATGATCCCTTTGACATATTGTCAATAAAATATCTTCAAAACAAAACAAAACAAAGAATGATTGGCAAAATATCGTCGTTTCAAGGATACAAATTTTCTTCATATAAAAAAAGCTCTCAGACAACAGTAGGAATTATTAGGAAAACCCGATTATACACTTCCTTAGTTGCAGATCTGTAGCTCTCCGAAAAAATATATATTGATAGACCGGAGAGCTACAAGGCCACACATTGAAAAAACTGTATATTTATTGCGCAAAAAAACGCTCTCGGTTCTCGATTTATTTCTCCAGGTTTTTAAAGCTGTAATCTCAAATTATTACTTATCGTGTGTTCCTAACATATTCTTTGACTCTTCCCACAACAAAACATTCCTCATAATTGTTGTTAATAGTCCTCCTGGCCTTCAGACATAGCAATCATCGGACATTTCGCTTATTTTTACTGCCAATTTGGTTTCAAAGATAATTCGGTCCAGTATGCTTCGTTAAGATGTCAACTACGAGAGAACTTGAAAGAGGAGAGAGTAATTTTTTTAAATTTTCCAGTTTTTGCAATTGAGGTAAGAATTTGGAAAAATAATCAAGAATCGAGCGCACTTTTTGTGCACAATAAATATACAGTTTTTTCAATGGGTAGCACTGTAGCTCTCCGGTCTATCAATATTTTTTTTTTCGGAGAGCTACAGATCTGCAGCTAACACTTCCTATCTCTTAGCAATTTTGCATAATAGTTTCTAAAATTAAAAAGTTCCATCCTTATAGTAAGAGAATTCCTATTTTCTCTAGGTCACATGGATATTTCCGCCTTTTTATGAGCAAGGACACAAAATCCTCCGCACTGTACAAAAAAAAAAAATAAAGAAATAAAATAGAATAGAGTAAAACAAAAATGACCAAAAATATCCCCCCCAAAATATTCCTGTCCTCTCTTTTTCCTTTATTATATAGATAATTAAAGCGAAATTCTTCTATCAGAATATTATTTTCAACTTTCAAGACACCATTTCATATCGGAGAAGTAATTCTGTGTTAGTTTGACTTACAGGGACACACAAGTAGGATGACAGGTATGAAAATAGTTATTACAGCTTTATTTTGGGATTCATTGTATGGAGATCCATTTTCACAAAAGAAAAAAACCACAAAACTATTTTTTTTAATTATCTGAAACGCTAAAACGGAATAAAATAAAAATCTTTTAGAGGAAAAGAAGATAACACATGCTTTTACATATCGATGACTATTAAACCATGAACAATAATAACCCACATTTATACGTCGACTCAACGTATCCCAATGAACGTAAAATAAAAAATACCACAGAGTCGGACAAATCTATTTCAAATTTGGATGTGGATGATTTATTACTAACGGATATATGGAAAACAATATTCATAACAACGACAAGGAGCACATGGCGGTTGTGTTCGGTCGAAAGGGGATGCTCTTTCCTCCACGGCATCTGATCCCACCTCTGATGTTTTAGAGGTCCGTGTTTGATCAGCTCCAAGTGTTGAATTGTTGAATGGACTTTTGAGTTTGATTTTTTTTCATGATCCCCATATATTTTATTCAAATTTAAAAATCCATACAAACATTACCAATCAGGAGCAGAGTAAGCACATACCCTCTTAACACCAGAGAAAGGATCAGGTGCCATGAAGGAGTGGGCACTCCCCGCTAACAAATAAACATAATGACAAACGAGATTATTTTAGCTTTCTTATTGTCAACATTATTAGTCATGTAGTAATTTTCCACTGGTCATTTCTCTCATTTTTACTAGTATTCGAAATTCAACAATAGTATGCATTTAAAAAATGACACATTCTTCATAAAATTTGAAATGATCAGAAACGAAAGAAGGCTATCATTCAATGATGACCCAATTTCTTATGTATCCAGACGTCGCTGTTTTTACCCAGACTTCGTTTTGTGAACCGGATTTTTTAATCTGATCACAATTCATCATTTTTGCTTCTTTTTTAACAACTGATGTTACAGTGATTTCAAACTTAGGACTTTGTATAAACGGTAGCTAAACTGACCTTACTTTAAAACACCGATGGTCGCCTCGTATTTTGACTCACATACTCCATAAAGTTGAAAAGTCTTTTTGTCACGTTAAATAACACCTAATTTGCGAGGCTTATTTTTGCATTATAAAAGTCCTCCGCTCGCAAATATTTAGTTCTTTCATGATATCTATAATTAATCAAATTACCCAAGATAATCAAAATTTGTGACAATTTTGTCTCAATTGTTAAAATAATTCGCTTGAGAAAATAAGATATCTCGAGGGTTTAGCAATATGAACACAGACTATTCCGTCTACCTGATAAATACATGAGATTCACGGCGGCGTGACTGGTCGACGGGGATGTTTTCTTCTATAGGCACCTGATATATGGCACCTGATCTATAAAGAGACTAGGTTTTGTTTCATAAATACAAATACCTATAGATCAAATTTTCAGGCTTACTTCTTCTGTGTCTATGTTTATGCTGTTTATGTCCTAAGCGGAGAGATAAAGAAACTAGGTTTTTTATTAGTTTGGAAGAAGTGGCAGGAAGACTCTACGTCAGTCAGACGTTTTGGTTCTGATGTTTACTACAGATACAAAGCACACTGGTACTGCAAAGACAAGGAAGGTCGTTATGGCGCCTTTCTCAGAAAATACAACGGAGTAGGAAATTCCATAGAATTCAGAGCGTATATGGTGTTTAATTCACAGAAAAGGGATTTTATGGAGCAGCATGGATGGAAGAATCCCACACCCGAGGGCCTCGGTAGTATTCCGTTACTGAAAATGTCGGGCGCACGCCTTCCAAGAAAGTAACAGGGGTCAAATTAACAATTTAACATGCGACCAAATGAAACATTGACACTCTTAATAATAAGATGTCGGATAATATGATAATTTATTTATAGTTTTTAAAACAAGACACAATAAAATCCTAGGAATGGATATTACCATTGTTAATTGACAAACGTTCTGCATAAAATTGATAAGCGTGATGACTTAAACTTTTCTATCGCAACTTCCCTTACTTATGCAGCAATATACCATCGGGTGTGACCGGTCGGCAGAGGATGCTCACTCCTACATGGTACCTGATCACACCACTGATTATTACATTTATATGACTTTGTGATTAATTTTTGCTATAGGAAAACATGTTCTTTTTCCTAAAGTTTGACACATGTTTCAAGACATCATGCATTGTGAATCTCACTTTGTTTAAATAATATTTCAAGGTTATATATTATTGATTGACCTTGAAAGACTACAAGTGAAACAACAACACTTATCGATGAAACTTGCAACATTTTAGCTTTATATACTAATTACATTATGTCAAGTTTTTGTATAGGAAGTCTCTCAAAAATATTTTTGGGTTCGACAGTATCAAAAATGTCCAACATTCAAATTCACTATTTTTATTGAAACAAGTACATTGAAAAGTGTTAACAGATTTATATATATTCTTTGTTCGTAAATAAAATCGCAATATCTTGCAATAAATATACAAAGCTTGAAGTTTACCAATTATACTGGTATATTAAAATGAGTTAAGTTTACAAACGATATTAATCTCATTCATGCACAGTAAGACATTTTAATGTTCATTCTATAATACACACTGCAAATGGGAACACTAGTAAATAAAACATTGGTAGAGCCCCCTATATTATAAAATTACCAGATGTACTTAACAATGGTTTATGTTTTTGATATAAATATACATAGAAAAAAAATTATACTGGAAGGATATGGAGTCCTAAATACCTTTTACCTCGAATATCTCCTCATGCGTTTCTTCACCGCATTAAGCATTATCTTGTGGCTAATCCATTCACTTCTTCGGACCATATTATCATCCTGTCTTAAACAACTCATCTTTCGTCGTATTCTCTCTAACACAGTCACCCCTTCCCTGTCTAACACAGAATCATACTCTCTGTACCTCACCCTGACATTGACATCCGCCCCCGACTCCAGGAGGATCCTCACCCTATTCAAACGATGTCTTAAAGACACATCAATCACTGCATTCAACAGGGGTCTCACTTCAAACGCATCATAGAACTGTATCAACTGATTGACATCAAGACCCACATCTAAAAGATGTTTAAGAACCTTACACTCACTTTCTAGGACTGCAATATGTAATTCTCCCAGTGCCTTCATACGCAACACTCTTCTCCGTGTCACCACCACGTCATCCTTACTATCAGTCATCACGTCACCGCGTTTAATATTTACCAAACACTCAAACAAATGTAACCTCAGTGTATTCATCTGACTTTCATTTTTGTTTTCTAATAACTGTTTTACAACACACATTTTATTTCTAATTAGGGCAATATAGAGTGCTGAAATACCGTATTTATTACTGATAGTTGCGTCTGCACTGTTATAATTGAACATTCGTATGACAGCAGGAATGAACGTTTTATTTTGGAAAACAACTGTATAAATAGGGTTTCTGCCTTCCTTATCCTGCATATTAACATCACTCCCTGCCTCAAGAAGTTTTCTCGCTATATTCATATATCCACTTTTACACGCTGCCGTCAGTGGTGTATCACAATTACCTGGTAAATTGACACTAGCCCCTGCCTCTAACAACTCGATTACAACACTGATATGTCCACTACCACATGCTGCTGTCAGTGGTGTGGAATTTTCACCTTGCAGATTAACATCGGCACCTGTCCTTAGCAGCTCCTTCACTATATTCAGATGTCCACCCTCACATGCTACTGTCAGTGGTGTATCATAATTACCTTTTTGATTAACATCAGCCCCTGCTTCTAGCAATTCTTTTACTAAATTAAGATGTTCACCACGACAGGCTGCTTTCAGTGGTGTATAATATCGACCTCGTGGATTAACATCAGTTCCTGCATTTAATAGCTTTTTTACTACACTAATATTTCCATCATGGCATGCTGCTATCAATGATTTGCAATATGCATATTTCAGAATGAAATCAGATTCTGTCTGAAGACGCTTCTTCCTTAAACTCATATAAATGTCTTCATTTGCTGTTATTGGTAGTTTATAAAATTGGCCTTTTGAATATCTGTCAGTTCTTGCCTGTAGCAGTTCTTTCACTATATCTATATGTCCTTGTTCAGATGCTGCTGTCAGTGGTGAATCATCATCTCCTTGTAGATTGACATCTGCTCCTGCCTTTAGCAATTCATTCACTATACTCAAATATCCACCACGACATGCTGATATCAGTGGTGTATAAAGCTCACCTTTCAGATTAACATCAGCTCCTGCCTCTAGCAGCTGCTTCACTGCGCTCAAATGTCCACCTTCACATGCTCCAATCAGTGGTGTTTTAAACATACCCTCTATGTTAACATTAGCCCCTGCTTTTATCAGGTCCATCATTATACCTATATCTTCACCATTAGCTGCTGCTGTTAGCGGTGTTTCAATTTTACTTTGTAAATTAACATCGGCCCCTGTCCTTATTAGCTCCTTTACTAAATTCACATATCCACCATTAATTGCTGCTGTAAGCGGATTATTAAGTTCACTGTGTGAATTAACATGAGCCCCTGCCCTTAGCAGCTCCTTCACTATACTCTCATATCCACCCTTACATGCTGCTGTCATTGGTGTATCATTATCACCTTCTAAATTCACATCAGCCCCTGCCCCGATTAATTCCTTCACTATACTTTCATCTCCAAAATTACATGCTGCTGTCAACGGAGTATCATTTTTACCTTGTAGATTAACATCAGCTCCGGCACCGAGCAGCTCCTTCACTATACTCATATGTCCACCCCCACATGCTGCTGTTAATGGTGTATCAAATTCATCTTGTCGATTTACATCAGCACCTGCCCGAAGTAACTCCTTCACTATACATACATATTCGCCCTTAGATGCATCTATACCGAAAAGTTCAACCAAATATCCACCCCTACATGCTTCTATCAGCGGTGAATCAAATACACCTTCTGGATTTACATCAGCCCTTTTCCCTAGCAGCTGCCTCACTAAATTTATATGTCCACATTTACATGCAGTTGTCAGTGGTGTAGCAAACTCACCGTTTAGATTAACTTCGGCTCCTGCCCTTAGCAGCTCCTTCACTACATTCACATGCCCACCCCTACACGCTGCTATCAGTGGTGTTTTACGTTTACCTTGGTAATTGACATTAGCACCTGCCCCCAACAGATCCTTCACTATATCCATATGTCCATTTTCACATGCACATGTTAGTGGTGTATCAAACTCAGTTGGTGGATTAATATTAGCACCTGCCCTGAGCAGCTCCTCTACAATCGTCATATATCCATACTTACATGCAAGAGTCAATGGCGTTCCATATTCTTCGTGTGAATTAACATCAGCCCCTGCCTCTATCAGCTCCTTTACCACATTCAGATGTCCACTCTCGCATGCAGCTTTAAGTGGTGTATCATCAGTCATTTTATCAGAATTCAAATATTGAGACCACATGTCAATTGCATTTCTTTTCAGATAATCAATAAATATTCTCACAATTTCTAAATTTCCATTGTAACAACTCAGCAGCAATAAACGTTGTTGTTCAGAAATAGATCCATCAATGTCGAAGAAGCTGAATGACCATAAATTTGTTGAATTATTTGCTGCCAAGCTCATTTCCCCATAATTTTTTGAATAGTTTAAATCAGGATTAAAAGAACTCAAAAATAGTTCACACTCGGTTTCTTTTAAAATATATTGTAGGATCTGATTGTGTCCATAGTAAATCACCCAACTGATTACCCTCACACTGAATGTTCTTCCTTTTATAAAATTCTCATTAACCAACAATCTCTGTCTGCACCACTCCCTGCTCCTTATATCCCTCTTTCTACTTTCCTCCCTCACACGCTCTCCTGTACTCACTACATTAGACACGTCTTTCTGTACAGACAGAAATAAAGACTTTAACTCGGTATGGGACTTTGTTTTCAACACCTCAATAAAAGCCTGACATACCTTCGGGTGTTTTAAAACATTATTCATAAAAACATCATAAAGTTCCATATTTTCTATATCTCTGAATAAACGCTCTGCAAACATAGAGTATTGCTCCTCTCTCAACCTTATACACAGATCAAATGACTCCATACAATCACTGTTTTTAGCACTTAAAGTCTCCTTCTCATCGTTTTGTAAACTTTCACAAGCAGTGTTGATTTCATTTTTATCCCAACTACTGACTGCAACATTTTCACTCTCTTGCTTATTTTCATTCTCTAATTCAAGCATTTCATCTTTTTGAAGCTTTACGTAGTTAGCAATATAACTACTACTCATGAATTGTAAAATGAGATTTGGGAACTGAGAACCAAAATGATGAGCAATAATTTCAAACACAGAGTCATGAATAAAAGTATACTCAGAACTACAGAGTTTAGTATATGTCCCCTCCATTACTGATAATGCATCAACAAATTCAAAAACGTCTGTGTAACTTCTTACTTTACAACTATTTAATGCTTTTGATTTAATTTCACAGAAAACCGTATTCTCTGTGTCTTGTATTATTTCTTCTGATAATTTATTGTCATTTAACAGGCATAAGACCAACGAAGCATAATGTAATCTATTTTGTTCTTTCATTTTGTCAAATTCCTCTGAAATGTATCTACCTGGACAGGTAAAAAAACGTTCAACATTGTTTCTAAATTTCTCCTCTTTTGAGTATAGTTTACACAACAAAGGAAACATTGGCGATGCTTCTCTAAGTAATGTAGAGGACAATAAATCTTTATCCAAGCCATGTTTCTGAAGAATATCTTTTTTGTCATCATCATTCAATGCATTTTCTGAACTTAACATTTTGATTACATTTTCCTTATTTGAGAAAAAAGATTTGTAGCATTCATTAAATACAGCTTCCCTGCATGACATCAGTACCTTTGTATGTCTTGAAAGATCTGAAATAATTTTTTCATAGTCAACTAAAGTCTCCAACTTTTGTTTTTGAAGACCCAACACACCTACCACATCATCAATGACAAAAACCTGAGGATTATGGGAGTCAAAATAACGGCAAATCTCACTGATGTCTATAATTGGCACAACCTCATAACCTTCCTTCTGGAGTATCAGGGCTATGTGGTGAATCGTTGCTGATTTTCCAGATCCCGGTACACCAACAAATGTCATATAAGGTTGTCTCCTGACTTTATTCAGCATCACTTGGAAAGTGTGAGTTTCACTGTAAACATCATCTTCTTCTCTCCATTTTATCACTTGTCTTTCATGAAGATCTGAAATAATATTATACGAAAATTTAATGATACTAGTAAATTTAGAGTTCAAAAATACCTTAAAGTATACGATAAGCGTGTTGAACATTCATGGTCACTTAACTATGGTGGGAATTTTTGAAATTGTACTTCAAGACAAATTGCAAAACATGCATGCATAACTGGACCTCTACCAGATACCGAATCAATTAAAGTAGTGTAAGGATCTTAGAGAAGGATATAGAGATAACGAACAGTATTCAATCTCAAAGTCCACAAAACAATACAAGTTAGAAGCAGAGCAAATACGGACCCCCTAAACATCAGAGGTGGGATCAGATGCCATGGAGGAGTGAGCATCCCTTGTTGACCGGTCACACCGACCGTGTGCTCCTTGACATGATCGGAAAATAACGGGAAAATCCAACGTCATTATAGTTTATAAATAATAGACTAACAATTAGTATGAAAAACGTCTGTCAGCGTTTGTTTCAATGATAAATTGTATTTGCCGACAAGGTCATTGTATCGACCATAGAACTTACGAAATGATGACTTTAAACGAGACTGTTGATATTCTTGTTTCATCAACTTGCTTGTCAATAATTTACCTCGTTTTAGAAATTCTACATACGTAGAGCTATGCTCTTGTGTATCGAATCAACTGAGATATATACACTCCGTATGCGGGTGATGAAGGTATATTGCTTCATAAGTAAGGGAAGTTGACGATAGAAAAATCAAAGTAAATCACGTTTATTATAGAGCTTGGTTTTTTTTTACTACAATGATACAAAGGAGATCAGGTGCCAAGGAAGAATAAGAGATATCAAACCGCTACATGTTAAATGTAAAAAAAAAATCAAATGTTAAAGGGTCCTGCTTAAAATCTTGTATGTCAGCATTTTTCTAATTCAAATTAATTAACATCTAACACTCAAAAATAAAATCACAATAATCTTATGAATTCAGCTTAGTTAATACATGCATACTTTGTAGATTTGTACTTGCCTTTAACATTTGGAGGGATAACATACAGTAGTTCCTCGATTTTATCTGGAAAAAAGAAAAAAAAAAGATTTTCGTTATCAATTTATAAACTTCTCTATTAAGGGCATTTTACAAATCAAAGCTAAATGCCATTACTGTAAATAACTTTTTATTCACGAGAACTTTGTTTTCGCGTAATAACGCAAGACAACGTATCGCGAAAATTTGATTCTCGCGTATAATAGTATTCCTTAAGAAAATATACAGCAAGGACCACAATTTGAGAAAATTTTGTCTCGCTTATCAACGAAAATAAGTCGTCAAAATTTTGTGATCTACAGTATTTAATATACATAAGCCCTCTCTATGGAAGGGCTTAATAAGTGTCGTCAAAATTTATGTCAAATTCAAATCAAATCAAATTTAATATACATGTATTAACAGTGGTATTTTTCCATTCTTATGCCAGATATCTTGGCGAACTTGAGATAAAACATACCACAGAGTCTGACACACCAGTTTCATGTTTGGATAATTTATGTGAAAGAGACGTTAATGGTAATGTAACAAATATTAATGATTTTTTTTCATTTTCATATTTAATGCCACAAAAATTGCAAAAATTAAACAACTTTTTTCAGACTTTCGTAGGGAAAAAGAAATTAAAATCAAATGTAACCGATTGAATGAAAACGGACATTGTTGACCTAAGTGACTTAAATTAAACTGACCTGCATGACTTTGAACCGTTTTGCACAATTCATCGATAAGTAAAAGTTTATCAATGTATTTGGCCTCTATTTCTGGATCCATGGAACATGTTCTTATATTGTTCACAGCATCTTTATAAAAGGGCAAAGTTCCAGTGTGTTGTTCTGACTCAACAGTAATATTGTAAATGTTTTGCCATTCCTTTATAAAGTTTAAATCTGAAAGAGAAAAATCTGCTGCATGTCCATAGTACTTGTTTCTCGTTAGTCTGATTCTTTCTATGTTGGCAGATACACTATTGTCCGTTGGATCGGGTTCTTCTCCCCATCCGTTATTGTGTGGAGTTATTTTACACACGTTACGTAGAAGAATATAAAGCAAACTAATGTCAAAATCTGAATAATCCCCGCCATAATGTTTGGTTGGCAGCGGAAAGATGAGAGCAATTTGTTGTTTATTTAGAGGACTATTCTGTTTCTTCTTTTTTAAATCATCAACCCAAGTTTTGACAGTTTTTGATAAATTGAAAGGCGCTAAGTTTCTTTTGAGAATATCACGCAGCAGATCTGTGCATGGACCAAGGATAAGTCTTGCTACCCGCGCTAGGTTTGTGGTTTCTGGAGTAGATTTGTACTTTGATGACGTTGTTTTATTGACATTTTTTGTCGTTGAAAATAACTAAATGAAAATGCCAAAAAGATCAGTTAGACTTAAAGTCAAATTCAGCAATATGTATGTCTAATGTTCTGTTTAGGAATATAAATGTATAATACAAAAAATCAACGTAAATCAAGTCTTAAGGATCAATTTTGCGCTTTTATTGTCACATAGCTATTACTTAAAAAGAACAAAAGTCTGTTTAAATTTTGTTATACAATGATACCCAGAATTAAAAGAGTGCTATGGTTTTGGAAAAAGAATTGCCATACTGGAAAGAAGAACAAGTGATTAATTTGAAAACCTATAGCATGAAAGATACATTAGTACAAAACTACATATGTATGCATTTTACATACAAATTCTTCTCAGATATAAAATCACAAAATACATTTGTAATATAAAGTGTTTGTTTCATAGCATGCAACATTACAGAGTTTCCATTTTTAGAAACGCATGTGAAACTACCTAATAACTGACCTGATAGTCCCTTGTCCTTTTCAAAAGATATAAGATCAGCACACACAAAGCTATAACTATGATTGCCATCTGTCCAAAGTCAAAGAAACAAAATTGTCTCCACATAGAGTACATCTAAAATTCTTAGCGTGTGCATCGAGAATTAAATTGACTGACTGCAATAAAAGTAAAATGGATATATAAGGCAATAAGGACTGAACTTCTTTTTTGATCTTTCCAAATCTTATTATCTTGTAATGTAGATGCAAGTAAGAATAATGAGAAACCTTGTTTGATATACTTAAACGATGGTCACATCCAGCGTCACTATAGTTATATAATGTAGCCAAGTATCAAGAAAACTTTATCAAACATGAGGTTGTATTTTTGTAGACAAAACGGTTGATTAATTGATTGAATTTTGTTTAACATCCCTCTTGAAAATTTTTCACTCATATGGAGACGCCATCACTTGCCGATGAAGAGCTTAAGATTTTTTTGTCCTTTACTCGCCACACAGGGCCATTGAGCAGGGAGGGATCTTTTTCGTGCCAGCACCTACTGTGGCATGGAAAGGTGGTTTTTCACGGTCTCATCCGAAGGAGCAGTCTCCACATCCATCAATTCGATTCGAACCCGCGACTAATTACTTTGCGAATCTAGAGTAGACGTTCTAACCTATGCGCCATACGAGCGACTAGACAAAACCTAAGGTTCATCCAAGATTCCA